>NW_014577418.1:192676-205176 GCF_000485595.1 Priapulus caudatus
CCTGCGCCCGGTGCCGCCAAAATTGGAGCGGCGGATATACAGGTACGTGTGCGCCTTCATTGTCGGCTGCGCTCGTTACACGAAACAAGTTTTTTTTGTAGATATCTTGTTTTCATGCCTCCTGCGGTGATTGGACTAGAATACATATGTTTGTCGAGATAATATCCCCTATGGTGTTTTAAAATGACACATAAAAATTATTATAATTATATAATGTATTGACATGGGTTTTTTAGCCGCATATTGAGACGTTTCGCGATAGGCTATACGTAGGGTTGCCTGCATTGTTAGAGTTATTATATAGGTATCTTTACATTATCACATTTTGCATCTGATTATATTTTAGTGAAATTTATTAAACCTAGGCTGTCACAATATGTGCGCGTCGAATGTCAATAAATGACTGCATGCTAATGATTTGTCTGTGGTCGTCTGCTTGTAAATTATATATATATATATATAATATATATATAATTATATATTATATAATATATATATATATAGGTCTATATAACATTTTTTAGAATAAGTTTGTGTTTGACAGCATGTAATGCATGGGACATAACAGCATGTAATGCATGGGACATAACAGCATGTAATGCATGGGACATAACAGCATGTAATGCATAGGACATAACAGCATGTAATGCATGGGACATAATAGCATGTAATGCATGGGACATAACTGCATGTAATGCATGGGACAGAACAGCATGTAATGCATGGGACCTAACAGCATGTAATGCATGGGACCTAACAGCATGGCGCGGCAGCATGAGGCATAACAGCATGACAGCGCAGCATGGGACCATGCCTCGGCAGAGACGGGAAAAATCACACGTAACACCGCAACGGCATGCGTTTTTATAGCCGTGACCGTTTTAGATACGATATACTCATCAACAACAGCGCCAATTAACCAATCGTGCAGCATCTTCAATTATATACACAACGCTGTGTATAGATAGCTAGACTAGCTGAAAGTACTGACTGACATCTGCAGCCATGTTCGTGCTTGCGGTTTCCAACTACACTCCATAAGGGAAAAGTTTTAGTGTGTTCAGCCAGCGGACAGGGTCAGCTTAGTATAGGTGTAATCAGAATCGTTTACTTTGTGTACACTAGATGTCTTTTCTCGTTGAGCAAAGCGTGATAGTTTTCGTGACACCCCATTTCTGTGTGTCCATTTACATTGTGGTTTACCAGCTAACCTCTACGACTGGTACGTGTTTGGATTGCATAATGTTTCATTTCTTGGGTTACAGCTTACGCGTATCTCCCAACGGACTGAACGTCATATAAAAGTAAAATATAATGTGTGCACAGTGTAGTTGTATAGAACCTCACGTGTTCGTCGTCCTTTAACTTTCGATGATATATCGCGCGGGAAAACTATATATGCACCACTCACTACGGCGTCTGTGCACTGTGTTGGTTATAGCGTTCTATTCTCCCATCGGTCTACAGGGATTCGAAACGAAGGCGAGGAGATCAAGGACGTTGTTATAGAAACATCGTGGATGTTTATGACTGCCATAAGTTTTAAATGTCATATATTTTTCACAGCAGTTTACTTTAAAAGCTAAACGCCATTTTTGACTCATGATGTCTTAAAATGTGTTGCTGTTTTAGTTTTTGTTGTTGTTATTGGTGGTGCTGAAACGGCGGTGTTGATGGCGTTAGGCGCAATGCTAGACAGGATTTCTACTATTATATATTACTAGCGGGATACCCGGCGTTGCTCTGGGTAATCAGTGGCGTTACTCAGTTGGTGACCGCTTGGTAAAAAGGAAAATATCTAACTATCTATCTATCCATGCATCCATCCATGCATCCATCCATCCATGCATGCATCCATCCATCCCCTTCCATGCCATTCCATCCCACCGCATCCCATCCCATCCCATCCCATATCCCATTCCATCCCATCCCATCTCATCGCATCTCATGCCATCCCATAACATGCCATGCCATGCCATGCCATGCCATAGCATCGCACCCCATCCCATCGCACCCCATCCCATCCCATCCCATCCCATCGCATCCCATCCCATCCCATGCCATGCCATGCCATCCCATCCCATGCCATCGCATGCCATCCCATCCCATCCCAAACAGTAAAAAATAATAAGAAATCAAAAGATAAAATACATTAAATATAAGAAATAAAAATTAAAAAGTAAGAAACTAAAAATAATACATAATAAAGAGGTAGGTAAAGAGGGAAAAAAGGAAGAAAATGGGAAAATAAGTTCCCCAGCTGGGACTCGAACCCGGAATGCCGGTGTAGGACACGGTTATTCTAGCGATTAGGCCACTGCGCCATTAAGCGTAAACCCACGTACGTACACACGTGCACACGTACGTGATGTTAATCTGTACGTACCGCCATCTATTGATGAATACAATTTTTTTGAATTTTAAATTTTTAAACTTTTTTACATTTTTGTTTCAGCCAGAACCACCTCCCAGACGTGCTGATTCTGAAAATATCTTTAGTTTTTCTCTAGGCTGCGGAGTTCTCTAGTTATGCGAGTACGAACTAATTCGGCTGAACAACTTTATATATACTAGCAGAAAGTATACCCGTAGAACCAGCAAATGTTATCTTTAAATATAAACTCCATGTAAGTGACACAGTTAAAGTTAAATATTTCATGTAACTGAAAAGAAAACCACTGCACTGGGTACAACAGAACACTGGCACAGCTACTGGCCACTGACTACTGTGTCAGTACGGTGTACGTCAAAGCAGAGTGAGCAGGGGGGAATCTGCAGTAGGGAGGGGGGATCTGAGACGTAGCACCATCTATTGAGGAATAGATTTTTGTTTGAGCCAGAACCATCTCCCAGACGTGGTGATTCTGAATATGCTCATACGGCTCGGCAGTCAAGAGACGGCAAGTTAAGTATCCCAGTATGTGACTGTGGATCTGCGTGTAATCGCGGAGTGCCATCTATTGACGCAAAGCATTTTTTCGAATTTGTGATTGTGTAATACTTGATACTATAAGACTTTTAAATTGTTTTTTTCTGCCAGAACCATCTCCCAGACGTGGTGATCTGGTATATATCTTCAGTTAGCGCGATTGATGTGACAAATTCAGGGCGAAAAGCGAGGACACAAAAACACACACACACACACACAAGCATTAGCCAAATTATAGTATAGATAGATACATAGAAACCGGACAATGTGGCTATATTTTATCCCTGTATGTACAGCCACGTAGCCACTTACCCCCTGTGTACGACCACGCAATATTTATCAAGAATGAATTCGAATACCATAATAATACTGATAATACAATATTAGCATTATTAGCAGTTTTTAAGAGATAAGACCGTTTTAACCGAAAATCGAAGCGGTTATGATTTCGCCCTGACGTATATATCTAGAAACTTTCTAATTTCATTTGTGCAAATTTCATTTGCACAACGTGTAAGCTATCTATTTTATGCAGTCATTGGTATACCTGAAACTATGTCAATATTACATGTAGTCAGGATGACGCAGCAAAATAGCAACACTCGAGGAAGGATAGGAAAGAATATAAATTTCTAAGCATATACGCGTTTTTCGTTAGAGCGTTAACAACCTCAATCAGCATTATACGGGTTTATTTTTTCTATAAAGCTTTAAGTCTATAAAAGCTGTAAAGTACTTTTTATCCTACTCACCTGAAGTAAAGTTGCCACGGTTGCATTGCGGTGCCGGCTAGTTCTGTTGAACACAAGCATTTTGTCGCAAAATGCAATTACTCTTTATCGTCATAATTGTAACGCAGTATTTTTAATCATCATAACCTCATTATTTCCATAGTCAGATTACATTAATCTTGTTCATACTCCTTTCAGAACTATAATTCTAAGTAGTGAGAAATTCGCAATTTAAATTCAATACTCTTGTTCAAGTGTTTAGTATATAAGTGTGCTATCCTGCATTTTCACTTAATGCCTGCACGTATGTTACCTTGAATTAGTTTGGGCGCGATATATAGACAGATATAGGCACCGATAGTGCATCGCAATAATAATAATAATAATAAAAATAATAATAATAAAACGTCATAATCTATCGACTGCAGTACCCGTAAGCCATCTCCACATCACCTAATCAATTGAATAGAACTTTTTCCATTAACCCGGATTCATGGGAATTTTGATGCAGACTTGCTTATGTACGTGCCGGTAGCTAGTTCTGCTAATTTCATCGGTGTCACACAGCGGAGTCCACGTGCGTGTGTGACATTATCTATCGTCACGGAAATGATAACTACAGATCAGCCGGCCGTTAAAAAGTCATGCACTCGTAAATGTAATGGCGGAAAAAAATCCCATATACGATCAATATAATTGACAATAATATTAGTACAATATTATTGAAATTAAATTCAGTTGGCCACTAACGCCACAATAATATTGTGAAATATTATCGTCATTTGTGCTCTGATGCTGAAGGTGAACAGAACATCGCTTCGAAATACCACATGGTTGGTTCATATACTTCATTTGTCCCTGCACCAGATTTATCAGAATCGTTCAATTTTTTCGACTCCTTTCTGTTCGGACGAAGGGCGCTAAACTTCTTCTTGACATCTTCTTTAGTTAAATTGTCATATCCCTCCCGATACTTTGCAAGAAGTTTCTCATATGCTTGATCCTTTTTACCGCGGTTGCTGTAATCAGCGTTTTTTTTTACTTTCTAAAGAGCTGGCAGTTCCCGGTATAGTTCTATACATTCTAGAATAAACCTTCTTTCCTCTTCCTCCTCTTGGGAGGACATTTTTTTTCTCTTTGCTGCCTGACTTCACAATGAGATATTGCACAATATTCTGATTATGCATCACCAACAACACAATAAAATTTCGCAACTTTCAATGAAAATATCTACCGAGTTTTGATTCCGTCATGATATTGCGCAAGTCAACATTTTGCTTCAATATTACTCATGCACTAACGATCAATAATATTGTCAATTTTCATTATTGACAATATTATTGTCAATTATATTGAACGTGTATGGGCCGCTTATAATATTCGAGATGCACTCATTTGGACAGGAGATATTGTGAACGGACATACCGCCCGCCACTGCGGTCCTTTGATAGCTAATAATTAGAATAGGAAAGAATCATGATAAATTCTTCTAAAGCCGAAAGTGAGCGCGTCGCTGTTTGAGAAGATTAATCGAGAATTAAGAATCACGCGAGAAAATCTTTAGCGATACAATACCAGCGATTTCCCTACTCAGCCGTTACATAGCAAACTAGACTCATAGGCGGTAGCGTATAGCGCTGCATCGCTGCGGTGCGCATGTTCCAAAACATCAATCAAATTCCACACGGACGCGAGCAAGCAAGCACTCGCTGGCGATATGGATATCTATAATGAATTCTTTGGCAGCCTTATAAATCTAGTAGAATTCGATTTAGCGACTTAGATTAACTACCGCAGAGTAATTACGGCGGAGTAAACGCGGGAGATGTCTCACGCGAATATCAGCAGTTAGGTTTACGTGTGCGACCGCTGTTCATTTATTTTCATTTTAACCCTAATAACTCAACCGCAACATGGCAAACCGATGCTTGGGGTACGGTCATTGAAATATAGCATTGCAATAAAAGTTGGATGTTTCATGTTACTAGCAACATGATGTTAGGATCGTATGTAATTACATTCTTATATATGCACATATCAGCAGTCATTATTTAAATTGGCGAGATCGATATATTGATGTTAAGGCTATCGAGTATATGTAATCGAAGTATATAAGAAGGGGCATCGTCATCTACAATTATAAACATTAACCCTTAGAAACATTAATTAATACAACAGATGCTATTATCTTTAATGATACATATTGATGTGAATGTGTTTTTTACAGACACTAATCGTAACATATCGAACGCAACATTCAAATGTATTGCAGTTGCAGTGGTACCTGCCACAACAAAAAATGCCCATGCAAATCAGGGGTGAATAATGACAACTATTCGTCATGGCAATAATACTCACATAATTCCATGAATAACGACAATAATAATTTGTCATTATTCACCCCTGCGCATATCTAGCACACGTCAACATCGGCTGAGTAGTATATCTAGACATATAGTAGACACTAGTAGTATATATATAGAGACTTACCTTACTACCAAAGAGAAGGCATAACACAACTGTGGTCGTCAGCTGACTGTGTACAAATAATATCATGTAGAGAAGGTCTGGATTGGCCGGAGATTGCAAAAACAACCTAATGGAGAAAAGCAGTACGCGCAAATTAATCTAACAGAAACGTTAAGCTGTCCGCTAGCCATTACATTATACTCCTCGTTGCGGAGGCAGTGGTCGGTGAGCTTGCATGGCCTCCCACACACGCATGTCCCCCCCCCCAGACACACACGCACACACACATACACATGCACACACGCACACACACATGCACACACATACACACGCACACACACATACACATGCACACACGCACGCACACACGCGCACACATACAGTTGTAATTTGTAATGATTATGTGGTTTGCGAAATATCATGTAGTTAGTTTGCAAATCTACAAATGGTTCGACTAATTTGAGAAATCGTACACCATACTCCCACACGCGTAGGCCTCCTACACACCGCCGATTGCCACGTTATATGCGGAGGTATTTACGGCTAGGCGTTTACGGAGTTCATGCAGTTACCATCGGGCTGCTCGTCTGTGAGACAGAAACATTCGAAGTTACGCGCCATCAATTAGTGGCGGCATCGAGATATTGATTTAGCAAGCCTCACGAACTGACTTTGTGAAAAGACACGCGGGCGACGTGAAAAAATGTGAAAAAAAACGCGAAAGACGCGAAACGCCACTATTCGGCCAGCATTGATTTCGTACGTTGAAGGAAATTCGTTAAACGATTCGTCATTAACCGTCGCCGCTTCGAATTCGCCTGCTCCTTAAATCAACTCGGTCTGGTTAGCAAGCTGTTCGGTGTGTGCATGACGGCGAATGTAATAAGTCATTCATTAAGTTTCAAAAACATTCTGCAACATCGTTAGGACGGCAATGCTGTGCAATTTTGACCATCATTCGCACATCGTTGGAATCCAATTCATTAATCACGTTCGGCGAGTTATAATTCTAAAAGCTTTTGCTGGAATTTGAGGTTCAGCTCTAGCGGGGATTCGACCGTGAGAAAGTATAGCTGCTATTTGCTATGATTAGAGCACTTGCAAACGTATTTACTGAGTCTATACTGATCTCGCGGGTACGGTATAGCGAGCGACGGTTTAAGAGATAACTGAGTATCATTGATCAACCTCCGGTCGTCAGTAACGCACGAAGTGGTTAGAAGCTGCCAAATCCCCGCGTCACAGAGAAATCGTAGTGCATGTAATAAACTATAGTGGTTTAGAAATGTCAATGAAGGATAACAAACATCTGTACCACAAATCCTATAACATGTGTTCACACCTTCTACGTATGCTTCGCTACTATACTCACCATAAAGTTTCCTTAAGAGCTTACATGACATAAATAGATAATAACTATATATCAATAACAATAAAGGAGAGGCCAAATAATACTGAGAGGATTATAAGTGCAAACTTAATTGCATCGATGGGGAGCAAACGTAATCAGGACTGGAATATAATCAGGATTGAATAAAAGCAAACAAACGTTTATTGTTATCCTATCATGGGGCATGTGTGCGCGCGTGTGTGCGTATGTGCATGTGTGTGCGTGGGTGTGTAGGCGTATGCGTAAGTGTGCAATTCCAGCTACAGTAAATCAATAATTGGAGAGTCGTCTGGCCTGTTGAATAGAAATGTTAAAATCCTGAATGTAATAACAAAACGATTAGATGAGACAGACAATTGATTAGATAAAACTCAAATTTACCTGAACTGCGTTAGTTGCGTAATTGTGTTACTTATTCACGGGAAAAAAATTCGGAAAGGTTGATGTAGATAATTTAGAATATTCATATAATAAGAAAATCAAATAAAAACGGGAAAAAATATTTATAACAAGACTCTCTTCTCTCTCTCTCTCTCTCTCTCTCTCTCTCTCTCTCTTTCTTTTTCTCTCTAAATAATCCAATAACTGCTATCCTAGAAACGCACACAGTATTTCCGCAAGTTGGTTTTCTAGAAAATTCTTCGCGTGGATAACCGATAGCATCCACTCGTGTCAACAATAAACTTTAACGAAGAAGAGATAGAGAAGATTGCAGCTTCGCAGACGAGTCTTCATATCTAAGTAAACCGGCTCGTCTTACGCGCGCGCTGCGGATCTCACAAAACACGTGTCGCGAAGCCAATGTATTCTGTACTCAGGCGACGCCTGCGCCTTTCATACACGCACCGCTGTATCACCAAGTGAAAGGCGTCGCGTCGCAGCACATCGCCACGCAAGCAGCCACATATTAAACAAGTGCTTCCCGCCGCGAATAAAGAAGCCATCATTGGCGTGTCGTCAATAATACGGCAATTTCGCAATCTAGCGAGCGATTAACAACAGTAAGGATGCCGGACACTATGGCGCTGACTGTCGTTCTCACCGCACACGAGAACTGCCGGTGCGCGCAGCACGTTATCAAAGGACTCATCTAACCTAAACCGAAAAGTGATTATGAAAGTTTCCATGTCGCCCCCGTAACGGTAAAATGCCAAATACGCTTCGAGGTGAAAACTGAATCTGCGCGATTTAATTAAATTTCTACTAATTGCGCCAGTATCAATTCATCATCGTACATATATTTCCATCAGTGAAATGCTCACCATGCTGACGTACGTACACATAGTCTATATAAGCATTGTAATTATTCACGACAGTGTGTGATTGATAAACGGTTGGCTTATGTCAGATTTGAAATAATGTTCAAGACAAATGACTACAAACGACTATTGCGTTTAACATAACTTTGCGTAATATTTTAAGATTTGTATATCTGCACGTGCAACAATATATTGCGTATGCTGAATATATGAAACGTACTAACCGTGTGACGATGTATTATGTTAATTATAATGTATCAGAAAGTACCACGAGAGCATAGGTGAACATTGAATGATGTACTAAAAAGTGCCACGAGTGTAGGTGAACTTTGAATAAACGCATGCGACGGTTAGTAAAATGTGTAATATATAATAATTAAATTAATAATATATAATTAATAAATAATAATAATAATAAGTAATTAAAAAATAAATAATAAGTAATGTGTAATAAATAATAATAAAATGTTGCTTAAAATATATCTAACTGCTACTTTTAGTTTCAATAGTATTCTACTTCCTACTTGTGTAGGATGCGTTACAATGCATAATTACAAATACTTACATTGTAACTACTTTGTGTTATTATACTGTGTAATAATACTCACATTGAGATGTTGAGGAATAGCGACAGTAGCGTCTCGTTGTAGATCGCCCAGCTGATGAATTTACTCTCATTAAATTCGGAGGGCGCTTTCCTAACAACGAAGCACAGCCGAATCCCCCATAGCAACAAGCAGAGCTCGCCTACAAATAAAAAGAACAGACGCGATAAGTAAAAATGCAATTATGATATTACCACGGTTCATTTCAATACTTACAAAGCGTTGAAATTTATGTTAATAATTATATTATGTTCCGCTGGCAATTATAGAGGTGTTTTTTTCTAACAGTAGTTACGCCTACGGCCGGGCTATCATTACAATTCTGTTATGTAATTCTGTTATAGTAAATGCGTTAAAAGTGCATGCAATCTGACTAAACAGGTTATAGGAAATGTAATTAGAAAACACGAACCATTACCACGTTGCAGTAGTAATGTTCTATATGCCTATTATCATGGACATGTACACAAATGCACACACACGCACGCAATTACTCACGCACACACACACACACACACACACACACACACACACACACACACACAATATGTTATGTTATGTTATGTTATGTTATGTTATGTTATTTATGTTATGTTATGTTATGTTATGTTGGCTTTTCTGAGAAAATTCTCGTTTGTGCAGAAGAAGTACCCTCATCCCATTACTCTTAATATTACTGCTTTAATAGCATCTTTGTAAGAAAACCTCAAACAGAAAATTAATACACAGCGTTAATAGTTGCATGTAAGTAGCTGTGTCGGGAAACCTATAGCTAAGCTGTCATCACATACTTTCTTTCACAGACATTCTTCACAGACAGGCCATATCCAGATTATACGATAAGACAAGCTATAATTTATTGCACTTATAAGCGTTAATTCATTACACAATAATTGTAAAATGTGTATAAATCACGTGTTATCTAAGCTATTTATGCGTTCGAAGAATAATTATCATCTTTTTCTGTTCATACATCGATTTTATCGCCATTAACCGTTGTGGATAGATTTTACACTTGCATGGGTGGGCACATTCTTGTCGTTTGTGTAACCATAGCAAGATCGCAAATCTGTAACCGTAGCTAAATCACAAATCGTTCACGTAACAGGGGCACGCATTGCTTCTACGACGACACATTGCGAAAGAAAATTGGAACCTTTTTTGACATTTGAAATTAAAACCTGCTATAATTCAGGTTGTCATGCACCTGATACATTTTCATGCATTTCATTACAATATCATGCTCAAAAGATCAACATCAGATGTGAAATATAGATGAAAAACATTGAACATTATTATCGAAGTAAATTGCAATGATAAACTGTCATTATCTATAGCTATGGTTGAGTTGTTAAGGCAGTATCGAACAAATATTTCCCCTACTGCAGGTTTTTTTTTAATTAACCTGTGGTCCATGGACCCCTTTGGGGTCCGTGGATGGGCTTCAAGGGGTCCATAAACCCATATTGTACAATTTTTTGTTTATGTCCTTATGTGCATTTTCCTGGGGAGGGTAGCTTTCACCAGATTCTCAAAAGGGTCCATAACTAAAAAAGAGGTTAAGAACGTATACCACTGCCCTACTGCATAATGGGGAGTGATAAACGGTTTAGGAGTAGGTTATTTGCTAAGGGACTCCTGCACTACCTTGCTTGAGAGAATGAAAGTGCTTTAATCGGCTTCAATCTGGGAAGTTCATGCGTGAAGTGATACGCTAAAAGTGTGATGTATCACTGATATAAAATGCGAAACTTCGTTAGGGCATTCGCGACTCATTGCGTTAGGTTGTGATCATATAATAGTACTGCTATTACATCTAATACAATGCGTTGCGAGAATGTGCAACTTTAGATTATAATCGTGATTAAATTCTAGCTAAACACAATAGTCTCTTTTTTAAATGTGATTAAAATTTATTGTTAGCGCTTAATCCTATTCATTCATATATCAGAGCTTTTAAATAACTAAGTTGTAGACCAGTAAGATCAGTTCTATTGTGCATATTACTGAAAGCGGTTTAAGATTTCTCGGGTGTCCAGTGAGCAGGGTGTGTGTACGTGCAACCTATTTTCAACAGGTTCTATATATATACCATTCAGTTAAAATCCCGGGTGATGAAAATGCCTGATATATTACACACGATTGAATTTCACATAAAATGCTTTACGGGACGATGAACGTATTGCTTCATATGATTAGCGATTATGGTAGGTTTCAATTGGGTTTAACAAACGCTACTGTAATAGTATGAAATTTAATCACTGGCAGTTGTAGCGATGATTCCATAGTTTGTGCATGTAGAGCATAATTATATCATTGATATTGCCTTCATTTAGCATTTTTCTTGTTTCATCATTCTTGGTGATGCAGAGATGTATCATTTACAGTCGACAGCTGAGTAGAGCTAATTGATTTTACTCGAATTAATTCAACGAACGCAAAAGGCGATGCAATGAATTCAGAGGGAAGCGGACGATATTAAGGAATTACCGAATGAAGCGAGGATTATACTGGCCAGCATGTATATACGAGACTGCGTATAGAAACGAGAGCTGCTGCTCCATGTCGAAGGAAATTGATCTAAAAAACAAGAGCTGTCTTTCTGAATTGCAGTATAGCTCTCTAGATTTATTTCGGTGCGCCACGGTCGGCTGAGGCGTTTGGGTAATCAAAGGGAGAGCGTCTAATGTGATCGCACCTGAGAATAGAATTTGGGTTGTAAACACGGCTTACGGTAAGTCGAGCGCCCATCATATTAGTGAGTTTGCCATCACGGTGTGATCCCGCGTTCGCATATCAATATGTTTATTACTATTAGTGCACTTAGCAGCAATTACTGAGTGCTGGTGACGCGAACCCATATCAGTATTCACGTTAATATGACGCTGCCAAAAACGTCAACGCTGACTCCAGTAATACATAAAACCTACGTCACCGTGTTATAGTTAGGGCTACTAAGATTTCTGTAGCTCCACGGGTTAATAATATTTCCACTACGTGTAGTTAATAGTTGATACATTTCCTTCTAGATTTAAGCAAAATGTATGCGCTAGCGAAAATGTACCACAATTTCATTAAAACGTAAACAGTTATTTACATAGACAAACAAGCGCATGA
>NW_014577418.1:207676-209417 GCF_000485595.1 Priapulus caudatus
TAGCAAAATATTCATCCCATAATTGTTCTAATCGATTGGAATCCCGTCGTTGAGTTTAAACAAAACATATTTCACTATAGTTATAAACGCAAAATTCTAAATCGGTTTTTTACATTCTCATCTTTCATATTCGCAGTCTTCTGCAATTGTTCTGTCACTGGAGCGCTGCGATCATTATAAAAGGCTAAGAATTTTAATTAAGTGTCACCTGACTTATAACAATATACATAAATCAGTAAACATAGTAATACATATTATATATACAAATCAGAGTTTTCTCAATATGCTGGAGTCACTCTAACTCAACCCGTCAATATAACTCGATCAGAATACTGACTGTTCGGATATGTTCAGCGTGACAAGCTTCGTTATCGGCGACAATTGCATTCTCATCAAATTAGCATGATTCGATCATCCTTGAACGCTGACCAAAGAGTGGCTGAGCGCGCCAACCAAAATCCATGGAGATGACCTGCTTCTGCTGCTTTTACTTCGCAGCTAGCTCCCCAGCTCCTCTATCTTCCAAATATCATACTAAAAATCCCCAAAAATCCAATTTGTGCAAAACATTTTGTAGCATATTTCTTGAAGTCACCTTGCAGTGCAGATTAGAATGAATGGAGCGCAGCACCTGAAGCGTCTTTCACCATGGTACACATAATCAAAACACACTTCTTCACTCGTGCGATACACCGACGCGTTGCTAACCTACCTCGTTCTCGTCAACTAATATACGCCGACGTCATGCGATTATAGTCTTACTCAACACCTCTAGGCCTAGCAAGTCTCCAACCCATACATGGCTCTCGAGCTCGACTACAGTATGGCCTGCTGTTATATTGAAGGCACAAGAACAGATGGCTTCATTTGAAAGCGAGGAAAGCGCGATGTCTGGCGTATAATTCGGAACATTTTTTAAATTGATTTCAATAATTATATTTAGACAGCTTAATTGTGGTGCGTTATACGAGGCGTAGTAAGTAATAGTAGGCGGTTTTCAAGCAACGTAATCTTATCTAGCTAAGCATTCACGCAGTAGTAAGACGATTTGTGTGAATATGCATGCGTGGAATCCTAGCAACGTGATTTGTCACACACAACTTAACAGGCAGTAGCGACGAAAAGATTAGGAATATAAGTTAATATTAAAATTCACGCGTTATAGACGTTAGATGCCGATATCGCTTCAGATGCGAGACACATGCCCGGTACGCTTTCACCCTACTATTACTATTCTCTCTATGTGTAACCCTTCAGTCTCCTGGAACGACATAGGTCGTTTGTGAACTGCCTCCATGTCACTCGGCTGGTCGCCTTTCGCTCCATTTCCCTCCAGATGTAGCCATTCTTCTTGAGTTCCGCCTCCGAGTCTCGCCTCCAGGTTACTTTAGACCTTCCTACCCGAGGTCTTCCTTGCGGGTCATATTACTACTACTATTGACTGGTACTTATCGCCAGCATGGAGTTTTTCGTGACAACATTTCAGAGCCCTGCCATTGTCGTCGCTGCCGTGCCGATGTGTTTGCTGAGTTCCGTATCAAGAGAAAAGTTGATAGAGATCTTGAATCCTATTTCAAGTAATGAATTCCTATTTTAAGTGAGCCTATCGACCACTACAAGGGCGTGGTAGCTTGCGCCGACGATGGAAGTGTTACTGGCGTTATAGTCCAAGATGTTTGTAATGTTAAGTCTGTTATTCAGACCAGAGTCTTAATACGCTCTTGATATATATATATATATA
>NW_014577418.1:209442-221402 GCF_000485595.1 Priapulus caudatus
CAGCGGGTATGACGACTGACAGAAGACATATGAAAGATCTATGGTGAATTAGTCACTGAAATAACATTTTTTCAGGTATGATAGCCAAAAACGAAGCCTTGTGGACCCCATAACAAACAAGACTACACCACCCTAGAAGCATCTGCATGTGATACCATCGCAACAACGAAGCGAAGTAAGTTGAGCGTAAAGATGGAGCAACTACTATGAAGAGTCTGCTCATGAATAAAATACAATCACGGACACTGACGAAGACCACCTGCCTGCCTTGGTCGTGGAAGGAACATGGCCGTAGGCTGAGCAAAAATCCATGAAGGAGGAGGAGGCAAAATTTTCATGACTCAACGGTGTAACAAGATGAAGGCGACGGGCGCAGCTCTTGATCCGCACGTCGCCATAGTGTGGTGGAGGTGGGCTCTGAGATACAAAGCTTTCACGGATAAGTTGCCCAAAAAAAAATCTTTACAAATAAGAGCCTTTTTATGTGTATTTTAATTTTGCTCCCAAAGTCTAGGGGGCAGGCTGTCGCGCCTTGAACCCCCCCCCCCATACAAAGCCTACGGCCTGAAGCAGGTTATGGTCTCCCCTCATATGGAAGAGCACATCGAACACACATTTCAATACACACCCAACCACTATGTATCTACAACACAACAGTGCAGCAATACACAGTCTGGGTTTGTGTTTTTGTTTTTTTTTTTCTTTGTTTTCACTATTGTCGCTGGCGCTACGCACACATCAGTCTACGCTACACACGACTATCTACATTTTTTTCTTTTTTTTTTTTTTTTTTTTATTCTTTTTTTCATGATTTCGTCGACCAGAATAATCTACTTCCGTTATCTAATTTGTTTGTTCACCTCACTACTGATAGTCACACACACAAATGTCAGCACACATCCACACTTAACATAACATTATGTCATCGCACGTCACTGCATATCAACACAATTCCATCCGTAATACATTTTTTTTTTCTTTATTTTTTGTCTGTTTTTTTTTTTTTCTTTTTTTTTTTTTTTCACTCGCACGCACACGACATCTACTTTAGCTAATCACTGCGCGCGCGCACATCTTTTTCTTGTGATATTTTTTTTTTTTGTTCTATTTATCAAAAACAACATCACACGTCACTATTTTTCATTTTTTTTTTTTTTATTTTTCTATGCTCTGATTTTCTTGCCACCTCACGAACATACTTTACACACACACGCTGATCGCGTCTCGTCTTACATCTATTTTTTTTATCCCATTACCAGTATGCAATCACCTATACACATTTGGTTTTTTTTTGTTTCTCACACACACACACACACTAACATCTCACACACACTACACACACACATACTGCCTAACACACACACACGGCACACACACAATTGTTCGTCTTTGTCGACCAAACATCATACGTTTTTCCCACACCCCGCGCGCACGACATACATCACGCACAACCACGCGCCTCTACGCACATACGTGCGCACACACAACAAAATATTCTTCACACACACCAACACAACATATTCTCAGACACTTACACAACACACACAACACACACAACGCACATCACTCACACACACGACCACACACACCGAATCGTTTCTTTTGTTTTTTTTCTTTTTTTCAACACACACCCATACACAATGCACATACACCACTACGATTTGTGTTTTTCATCTATGGAATTTTTTTTGTCTACATGGTTTTTTTTTTTATTCCACACACAAACATTTACAGTAATCAAACAGTGTACTGTTTTTGTTTTGTTTGTTTTGTTGGTCACAACACACAACACACACACACAAAAACAAACACTACACCAAACACAAACAACCCAATACACACACACCAACAACACACATTTTTATGTTTTCGGACAAATATCACACATTTCAACACACACAATTGTCACCACACAACACACACCACACACACACCGCATACACCACACACACACAGGGTGTTTGATTTGCTGTTGTTTTCTGTTTTCACCAGCATGCACAACACACTTACACACACACAACATTATGTCGTGTTGACACACATCAAGCACACACATCAAACACACACGCACAGCAGCACGCACTATCGCAAATTGACAATATCATCACAGTTGCGCCACACAACACAACACAAACCCACACACACACACGACACACACCACACACACACACCACCACACTAACACACACTCACACACAACACACGCACACACACACCACACACACGTACACACAAACACTACACACAAACAACACACACACAAACAGCGTCACACACACCCACACAACCCATACACACGACACACACACAACACACACAAGCACAAGTCACACACACACCCCCCCCACAACAACAAGGCATGCACCACGCAGGTAAAGTGCGGCACAACACACGGCAATACCACAACCATATACTCCTCTCACACAGCACACGCACACCCCCCCCCCCACACAACTCACTACACCACAACACCATACGCGCAGCACGCACACACACATCACCACACACACACATAACACAGTGGTAATCAAATCAAGAACGCATCAACTGAATTGCAAACCCCGCACCTACTCACAGTGCACCACCTACTATCTAGAGAGTGACACAACGGCGAGCGAACACCACTCTATCATTAGGCATCACCTTCTACTAAACACAACCACTAGAAAAGCCCTATAAACCATGCAAATACAAGAACTCCAGCCTCAAAAATCGTTATCCGTCGCACTGAACATTCGCCCAGAAACGTCGATCACCACTCTGCACACGAGCACTTTTGCCAGACTCCCATTGAGCAAGCCCTGTACAGTATCTCCAGACACTGAGTAAATTATGAAATTAATATCGCGTGACACTATCACAGCATAGCTATAGGGACACGTGTTGAAAATGACAGAAAGGCGAACCCAGACTGAGATGGAGACCGGCAACCCTGCCGAATTGAACCTCTATTGAAACCAAGTAGGCGACTTCCGGCCTGAGAATATACTTGGGCAGTACTGTTATACCGAGCAGAAGCGAAGAATGGATTGCTGCCAATGGACCTCAAGAAGCAGCACCATGCAGTAGCTACCTGCCTCGCAGACTCGGTTCATGGAATACCGCACTTCCTGACTGACTGGTAGCAACATTTGCAGCGCGGGTATCAGACGGACTGACAAGAAATATGTAAAGATCCATTGTGAATTGTCATGAATAAGTTTAAAGTATAATAGCCTGAAAAGGCCTTTGCGATCCCATACCAACAGACTACACTACTGAAGTCACTCACTGGCTATGTGGATACCAATCGCACAGCGAATACGAAGTAAGTTGACGTAACAGATGGAGCAACTACTATGAAGAGTTCTGCTCATGAAATAAAAGTATAATCACGGGACATGCAAGCACCACCTGGCCCTGCCTGTCGTGGAAGAACACTGGCGTAAGGCTGAGCCAAAATCCTAGGAGAAGGGGCAGAATTTAATGATTCACAACTGTGTAATGATGACGGCGGGTTAACGCACATCTTGATCAACGTCCATAGTGTGGTGGAGGTGGTCTGAGACAGAAGCTTTCCAACGGATAAGTGGCCCAAAAAATCTTATAACAAAAATACAAGCCATTTTTATGTGTATTTTTAATTTTGCTCGCGAAAGTCTAGAGGAACTGTCCCCCTTGCCCCCGCCCCCCATACACGCAACCTCAGGCTACGGCCTGAATAGGTCTTTTGATTTGTTCGCGGCCTCATATGGAGCAGCACACGCAAGCACACAAACAGCACACACACGCACACACATACATACACATAAACCCACATTATATATATTTATTATATATATATATATATAGTGTGTGTGCGTGTGTGTGTGTGTGTGTGCGTGTGCTCTTCCATATGAGGCGGAACATCAACCTATTCAGGGCCGTAGCCTGTGGGGGGGGGGTCGAGGCGGACAGCTGCCCCCTAGACTTTGGAGCAAAATTAAAATACACATAAAAAGGCTTTATTTTGTAAAGATTTTTTTGGGCACTTATCCGTGAAAGCTTTGTCTCAGACCCACCTCCACTACACTATGGACGTCGATCAAGAGCTGCGCCCGTCGCTCATCATTACACCGTTGAGTCATGAAATTTTGCCCCTCCTCCTCCTCATGATTTTGCTCAGCCTACGGCCATGTTCTTCCACGACAAGCAGGCAGGTGGTCTCGCAGTGTCCGTGATGATATTTTATTTCATGAGCAGAACTCTTCATAGTAGTTGCTCCATCTTTACGTCAACTTACTTCGTTCGTTGTGCGATGGTATCACATGCAGATGACTTCAGTGGTGTAGTCTTGTTTGTTATGGGTCCAAAGGCTCTTTTTAGGCTATCATACCTGAAAAAACTTTTCATGACAATTCACCATAGATCTTTCATATTTCTGTCAGTCCGTCATACCCGCTGGAAATGTTGCTAGTTAGCAGAACGTTGGGTATTCTGACGGAGTTGCAGCAAGTAGCTACTGCATGGTGCTGCTTCTTGAGGTCCATTGAGCATCCATTCTCGCTTTGCTGAGTATGAGTACTGCAAGTATATTCTCAGGCAGTCGCCTACTTGGTTTCAATAGCAGGTTCAAATTCAGCGGTTCCGGTCTCCATTCAGTCTGGGTTCTGCTTTTCTGTCATTCCAAACGTGTCCCTATAGCTATGCTGTGCATAGTGTCACGGATATTATTTCATATTTACTCAGTGTCTGGGAATACTGCTACAGGGCTTGCTCAATGGAGTCTGCAAAGTGCTCGTGTGCAGAGTGGTGATCGACGTTCTGGCAATGTTCATGCACGGTGTTACGAGTTGAAGCTAGGGCTAGTAAGTGCACGCACTCATACACTGTAGACGGAAATGTTTAGCAATGTCAGATAATGAAAGGTTTAATAAACCATGTAACAGTTCAACGTTGACACCAGCACAACCCTCAATTGCAATATTACGAAAAACTATATATAAATTGACTAATAAATGATTAAGAACTGTTACAGCAAAACCGCAGATGGGGTTCTCGTTCTTCTTGTTTCTTCGGCTTCTTCTTCATTCGCTTCTTCTTCGGCTTCTTCTTCTTCTTCTTCTTCTTCTTCTTCTTCTTTCTTCCTCTTCTTCTTCTTCTTCTTCCGCTTCTTCTTCTGCTGCTTCTCTTCTTCGTCGGCTTCTTCTTCTTTCTCCTATTCGCCAGCCACACGTGTCTCTCAAACACAAACTTTGGTCCCTTCTCCTCTTCTTCGGCTTCTTCTTTTTCCTCCTATTCTCCAGCCACACGTGTCTCTCAGACAGAAACTTCGGCCCTTTCTCCGGCCGCACGTCTCTCTCTCAGACTCAACTCAACCGGTCCATCTCAAATAGTAACTTCACTGGTCGACATCAGACACAATCTTTACACGTCTACATCAGACACAATATTTACACGTACGAATCACCTAGGTCATATATTTAGGTCATGCCGCGTGTATAAACTCTGTCACTTGTGACATACGCCACAACTACAACTATATTCTTACATATAGTCAAGACTCCCCCTCTTCCCGTCCTTCTGCGTAATTTTAGGGGGGGGGCAAGGGGGACAGCTGCCCCTAGACTTTGGAGCAAAATTAAAATACACATAAAAAGGCTTTATTTTGTAAAGATTTTTTGGGCACTTATCCGTGAAAGCTTTGTCTCAGACCCACCTCCACCACACTATGGACGTTGATCAAGAGCTGCGCCCGCCGCTCATCATTACACAGTTGAATCATTAAATTCTGCCCCTCCTCCTTAGGATTTTGCTCAGCCTACGGCCATGTTCTTCCACGACAGGCAGGCAGGTGGTGCTTGCAGTGTCCGTGATGATATTTTATTTCATGAGCAGAACTCTTCATAGTAGTTGCTCCATCTTTACGTCAACTTACTTCGTTCGCTGTGCGATGGTATCACATGCAGATGACTTCAGTAGTGTAGTCTTGTTTGGTATGGGTCCAAAGGCCCTTTTCAGGCTATTATACCTTTAAACTTATCATGACAATTCACCATGGATCTTTCATATTTCTGTCAGTCCGTCATACCCGCTGCAAATGTTGCTACAGTCAGCAGAAAGTTGGGTATTCTGACCGAGTTGCAGCAAGTAGCTACTGCATGGTGCTGCTTCTTGAGGTCCATTGAGCATCCATTCTCGCTTTGCTGAGTATAAGTACTGCAAGTATATTCTCAGGCAGTCGCCTACTTGGTTTCAATAGCAGGTTCAAATTCAGCGGTTCCGGTCTCCATTCAGTCTGGGTTCTGCCTTTCTGTCATTTCAAACGTGTCCCTATAGCTATGCTGTGCATAGTGTCACGGATATAATTTCATATTTACTCAGTGTCTGGGGATACTGCTACAGGGCTTGCTCAATGGAGTCTGCAAAGTGCTCGTGTGCAGAGTGGTGATCGACGTTCTGGCAATGTTCATGCACGGATAAGATTTTTGAGAGCTGGAGTTTGTATTGCATGGTTAGGGCCATACTTTACTACAGACCATAGAGTGTTCAGTGTCACAGTAAGCACTGTGGTAGGTGCGGGAGTTGCAATTCAGTGATGGTTCTTATTTGATTACACTGTTTATGTGTGTGTGTGTGTGTGTGTGTGTGTGTGTGTGTGTGTGTGTGTATGGGTGTGTGTGTGTGTGTGTGTGTGTGTGTGTGTGTGTGTGTTCAAGCGAGCTATGCGCGTGTGCGTGGGCACATTCGTGTGTGTGTGTGTGTGTGTGTGTCTAACTGTCTATGTGTGTGTGTGTGTGTGTGTGTGTGAGTATATGCACCCACTATACGACAAACTCACTGATTGCCGCCGAGTAATCCCACCAGTCTGTGGAACACACGAAGGCCTTCAGCCCCGTAGCCGTCCGTCCCACGACGACGTGCGGCTGGTCGACTATCGTTCTCGCGGTGAGAAATCCCGCGTAGACGGCGACAATTAACGTCAGGCGCTTAATTAGGCTCTTGTCGGTGATTTTAATACGTTGAGCAGATCGAACGCGAAACACGACCGATATCCTGCAGCGAAGAGAGGAAAGGCGCACCGGGAGGATGGGGGGGGGGGCGGATATGCACTGTAAGACACCATGTAATACAAGCAGAAGTGTATAATATAGAGATTATATTATTATGATGATATAATAATTATAGATATAGTATAAGTTAATATAGAGATGTAGAGATTTCTATATCATACACTCTTGATATAAGTGCCTGTCTCGCCTGTGCTCACTACCGGAACGTTTTTTCTAGTGTTTCTCGTTATTCGTCTTTCTGTTATTACTAGACTTATAATAATTCGTATATTTTTTTATATTTTTTTTATAGTCTTTGTCTATAATCTCTACTGCTAAAACACAACCGGGTCATATTCACAGAGTGTCATAATATAGACGCACTAATAGACATAATGTAATCATAATATACACAATAGACATTATAGTCGATAATATTATGACACTTCCTGATATTCATACATAACCAATATAACTCATACTGGAAAATATTTACCTCCATGTCTTGAGCAGAAGGGCTCCGTAAGAAATAGCAAACCCGAAAGAGCGAAGCCATACCCGCAGTGTACACGTTATGTCACTGGGTTCCGGATACGACACAATCACCTTAGAAAAACACGCCATGTTATTATAACGTATTTAGTGTGGTGCACAAATAGAGGTTACCTATTGCATTATAAGCTTAATCTTATGCGGAACTATAAAGAGTCGATAATAGTATGCTAAT
Source organism: Priapulus caudatus (assembly GCF_000485595.1). Taxonomy (NCBI): domain Eukaryota; kingdom Metazoa; phylum Priapulida; class Priapulimorpha; order Priapulimorphida; family Priapulidae; genus Priapulus; species Priapulus caudatus. The sequence continues at coordinate 217,180 of NW_014577418.1, forward strand.
TTATTGGTAAGTGGAACAGATGAGTCGGTGACAATAAACTTTTTATGTGTTACTTTTGTTATCACGTGCGGGAGGAAATAATGCTGCGAACGTGAAGTTTAGCAATGAATTTGAGAGCGTAGATTACATGAATAAAAAAAAGATATATCAATAATAATAAAGGGGAGGCGAAAAATACAGCGAGGATTATAAATGAAAACTTGCATCGTTGGGAGGCAAACGTAATCAGAATTGGAATATAATCAGGATTGAATGAAAGCAAACAGACGTTTGTAGTAATCCTCTCGTGATGTGTATGTGTGTGTGTGTGTGTGTGTGTGTGTGTGTGTGTGTGTGCGCGTGTGGGCGTGTGTGTGTGTGTGTGTGTGCATATATATATATATGTACACATATATACATATATATATATATATTTATTTCTTTATTTCTTTATTTACCTATTTATTTATGCGTCACGATACCTATATCACACGTGACACATTTCAGCATGGCTCCTGCGAATTCTGTTTAATTATCGTCACACTATTTTAGCGAATCAAATTTTTTTTAATGAATCGTTACAATTTGCCCTGAAAAATTGCTCAGTGCCTCAATTACTCTCTGTTCAGCGATTACATGTATTTAATGATATAAAACAATGACCTAATTGAGCTCTTTCATGCGACACTTAACGCGGTGCTAGTAGTTTGCTAGTAAACGAGATATACAGAGGATGTATTAATGAATAAACGTAGAGAAGCCAGCAAACGAGTACCTCTATGCATCTATATACGGCTATATATATATATGCATATATATATATATATATGTACACATATATATATATATATATATATATATATTATATATATATTTCATAGATACTTCAAATATACAGTGCGCTATAATATGTTGCCTATATATATATGATCTGGTCGTGATAACATTCTCGGCAGAGTTGACGTCTTTCCTCGCTGATTCTAGCTACATGCGATCGCACGTGGTGAGCGACTTATAACGAACAGGCAATAGCCGCCGGCGACAGAAAATCACGTTACAGCCGCACCATCGACTGCTGAAGGCAGCAGCAGCAGCAGCAGCAGCAGCAACAGCAGCAGCAGCAGCAACAACAGCAACAACAACAACAGCGCGCAGCAGCAGCAGCAGCAGCAGCAGCAACAGCAACAACAGCAACAACAACAGCGCGCAGCAGCAGCAGCAGCAGCAGCAGTAGCAGTAGCAGAAGCAGCAGCAGCAGCAGTAGCAGCAGCAGCAGCAGCAGTAGCAGTAGCAAAAGCAGCAGCAGCAGCAGCAGCAGCAGCACAGCAGAAATGCACGCTGCTCGGCTTTACATTACGCTTAGTCTGCGAGACTCGCACCAGATATAACCTGCGGCTATGCTTATAGCTATGACTACCGCGAGCTCAATAAGGGAAACGCCGTGCAGCATCGAGTTTAATCGTTGCTAAACAAGTCGACAGCACAAGTCGATAACATAGAATGCAGGCAATGTTGTGCAGTTATAGAGGAAAGCTACCGTGAAGACGTCTCGTGCTAGACGCTAACATAGAATCAGGAGTGAATAATAATCGATTTATCATCTATTATTATTCACTACGTAATATATAATCTATTCTACAATCATTCTATAATCATTCTATCATATATTATTATTCACTCCTGATAGAATGCATGCACTGCTGTGCAAGTTATATAGAGGAAAGCCACCGCGAAGACGTCTCGTGCTAGACGCGCGGAGAAAATACACGCGGTTGTATGTCGTGGTTTTTATGCTAATTAGTACAGAAGCGAGTAGGCCTACATGCGTACATGCTATTACAGTACAACGCGATTCCCGCCCCAACCTCTTGCTTTTTATCGACAGGTGACATCGCTTGAGACGCTGGCATAAGAGCCAGCCATTGCTATATAATTATAGTTTCTTATAATATTATTATATAATATCAGGAGGGAATAATAGAGATATCTATTATTCCCTCCTGATAATATAGTTAAGTATATTATATAATAGTTACCCGTCAGATCTAGCTGGGAGCTGCCGCCTAGAATTGCGATCGAGCTGAGTAAGTTGAAGACGAAAGAAAACGTGAAAGGGACAACTAAATAATATTTTAGAGACATAGAAGAGGACCGGACGGCCTCTACGGGGTGCCGTTCCACATGTGGTTTCAATGTGCAGGTTATTGGATGCCATTTTAAAACAAAGTCATGGTTAAGAAATGCTAGGTGAGTTAGCGATGAACAAATAATATGTAACCTAAATATCATGTCAGGTTTGCTCTGTTAGCAATGGGTGATAAGGCAGAGCAGGTTCCGTAGTGGTATAGCAGCTAGCTAGCGCGTGATGAGTGAGATTGCAATGTTTTAATTTCGAGTTAGTATTTTATGATATTTCTTTCCGTGGCGTGAATATACGAAGATACTACGTTGACGACATCTTATTACATTTCCGTTCATAATTTAGTACGGTCGGTTGCCTTCGTGCTTTTTTTCACATACAGTTAAGCAAATCTCGATCATTTCGCGGTTCACGAATATTACAATGTATCATTAACTACCGGTTGTTTAATGTACCGGTTCATTAACTAGGTTGGGGTGCGTATTTCTGTTCGTTATCAGTTCAGTGATTAGTTCTATCTACACCTAATCACGAACGAAAAACGTCAAATTAAGATTAGTTTCGCGAATCAATGCTATTTTTTTTAGTAAAAACTGCTTGGGATAGTTATAGATTAGCGCACTCTCTCTCCTCTCTCACACTCTTATACATATATATATCTGCCGCACTAAGGATGGTATTATGAATAAAACGTAGAGAAGCCAGCAAACGAGTACCTCTACGCATCTATAGTACGGTTTAGTTATATATATACATATAATATATTATATATATATTATTAGCCTTTGATATATATATATATATGTATATTAGCTCTTGATATATCTTATATAATGTATATACTGCTCGCAGGCTACACACGGCGCGGATATGCCTGCAGCGGCGTCAGCCTAGCGAGCAAACGTCGCGCAGGGCTTACCCACAGCGACTTTACACGCGACTTAACGACAAGCAGTCGCGAAGCTAAGCTGGCAGACGGGCGGCTGTCGCCTCAGCGATCTACACGCAGCAATCGAGCTCCGCTACAAGACTTTTAAACCGCGGCGCGACATTGCGCCTTAAGAATGATGGCAAACGCACTAATGCACAAACGACGGCGTTCCCGCGCGTTTAGTGGCAAAAGATAACCTAACCGTTTCAATTTTCTCATATTCGTCCTCGGATGGTCCATTGAAGTATGTTGTGCGTCGCTGTCGTGGTCCGCGGAAAGCTAATAACCTTTTTCTGCACGACGCACTGTATATCCTCTTCGAAACCAGCCGCCGACATCGATGCGGCCATGAAGAAAGACGCGGCGATAAATTTTGATGTGAAATTCACACTAGTCGCATGCGCGGACAGACTGGCCTTAGCACTCAAACCACCATTGTACGCCACACGTCAGTATGCCACGTCGCACGCCGACGACAGACAGGCGTTAGCACCACCATGGTAGCAGCACGTCAGTACCACGCACGCTACGCCACGCACTCCGCACGCACGCACGCCACGCACGCGCTTACGCAACTCGACATTAGTACCACCACGTGGCCACACGTCAAATACGTTACACGCACGCACGCACGCATATAAAACACGCGGGTACATCGACACTTACGCACGGACGTTAGCACCCACCATGTACGCACTACGTCAGTACGATCACACGCACGCACGCACGCACTGTTGCCGCACCACCATGCTACGCTCACTGCCAGTAGCGATCAGACGCCACGCACGCCACGGAACGTTGAGCACCACCATGTAGCGCACACGGCCCAGTACGATCACATCACGCCGCACGCCACGGACGTTTGCACCACCTGTACGCACACGCCAGTAGATCATACACGCATGCACGCACGCCACGACGTTAGGCACCACCATGTACGCACACCGCCAGTTACGATCAGCACGACACGCACGACGCTACGTTTAGACACCACATGCTACGCACACGTTCAGTACGATCACACGCACGCACGCACACGACGCATTAGGCACCACCATTGTTAGCGCACACGTCGTGACGATCACAGCGGGCCAAACGCGACGCAGGACGTACGTTAGCACCACGCGATGTACGCACACGTCAGTATGCGATCACACGCCAACTCACGCACGT
>NW_014577418.1:221427-231854 GCF_000485595.1 Priapulus caudatus
ATATATAATATATATATATAATATATATATATATATTATTATATATATATCATAATTATATATATATGTGACACATAATACATATATATATAATTTATTTCTTTATTTCTTTATTTACCTATTTATTTATTGCGTACAGATACATATATAACGTGACACATTTCAGCTGGCTCCTGCGGAAGTCTTGTTAATTAGTCGTCACACTTTTAGCGATCAATTTTTTTTACATGAATCGTTACAATTGCCCTTGAAAAATTGCTTCAGTGCCTCAATTATCATCTGTTCCGATTACATGTATTTAAAGGAACTACGTCACGAATTTCCAATGGTAAAATTTGCTAAAAAAAAATTGCCATTTTTCTTTACAATTACAAAGTAAAACTAACGTTACGAATATATCCTCAAAACTCCACCTGATAAAAATGTTTTACGTTGGATTAATTGCCAAAAATCTAGACGGATTTGGTAATGTCTGTGTCTAACACGATTTCCCAGTCTGTTACAGATACTGGAATCTCTCTGTTTTTCACCGGCCAAATTTAGGGCATATAAGAAGTATTTTTTTATATAAGCAGAAAAGTAACAGAAACCGCCTAAATTAATTTCATACAATTTAATTTTGTAAAATAAACACCACAAATAATACTACTTGATGTGCTAGAAATTCGTGACTAATCACTTTAATTGACTATAAACACATGACCCTAATTTGAGCTCTTTCATGCGACACTTAACGCGAGTGCTAGGTAGTTGTAGGTAAACGAGATTATACAGAGGATGTATTAACTGAATAAAGTAGAGAAGCCAGCAAAGAGTACCTCTACGCATCAATATACGCTATATATATATATGATATATATATAATGTATTATTAGCTCTGATTATATATATTTAATATATATATATAGATATATAATGTGATTATAACTCTTGCATATATATATTATATATATATATATTAGGCTTGATAATATATATAATGTATTATACTTTGATATATATTATATAGATGTATATTACGCTCCGGCAGGTACACACGCAGTATGCCTGCAGGGGTCAGCTAGCGAGCAACGTCGCAGGGCTTACCCACCGCGACTTTACACGCGACTTAACGACAAGCAGTCGCGAGATAAGCTGGCAGACGGGCGCTGTCGCTCAGCGATCTACACAGGCACATCGAGCTCCGCTACAGACTTTTAAACGCGCCGACATTGCCGCCTTAAAGATGATGGGAAACGCACTAATGCCAAAACGAGGCGTTCCCGCGCGTTTAGTGGCAAAAGAACCTACCGTTTCATTTTCTCATATTCGTCCTCGGCATGCGATCCATTGAAGTATTTGTGCGTCGGCTGTCGGTCCGGAAAGTAATAACCTTTTCTCACACGGCTTGTATGATCCTCTTCGGAAACCAGCCGCCGACAATGCGACGCCACTGAAGAGAAGAACGCGATAAATTTGTGGTGAATTCACACTAGTTGCATGCGCGGACAGACTGGCCTTAGCACCAACCACCATGTACGCACACGTCAGTATGCACGCTCGCACGCGAAGGACAGACAGGCGTTAGGCACCACCATGTACGCACACGTCAGTACGCACGCACGCACGCACGCACTCACGCACGCACGCACGCCACGCACGCACGCACGCGCCTTACTGCACTGACATTTAGTACCACCACGTGCCACACGTCAAATACCTTACAGCACGCGACCACGCATATAAAACACGCGTACATCGCACTTACGCACGGACGTTAGCACCACCATGTACGCACACGTTCAGTACGATCATGCACACGCACGCACGCACGCAGACGTTAGCACCACCATGTACGCACACGCCAGTACGATACTACCGCCACGCACGCACGAACGTTTGCACCACCATGTGACGCCACTACGCCAGTGATGATCACACATGCACGCACAGCCACGACGTTAGCACCACCATGTTACGCACACGCGCGAGTACGATTCATTGACAGCACGCACGCACGTACGTTTAGCACGCTACCCATGTTGACGCATTACGCCAGTACGATTCGGACACGCCAGAGCGCCACGGACGTTAGCACCACCATGTACGCACACGCCAGTACGATCACACGCACGCACGCACGCACGCACGGACGTTAGCACCACCATGTACGCACACGCCAGTACGATCACACGCACGCACGCACGCACGCACGGACGTTAGCACCACCATGTACGCACACGCCAGTACGATCACACACACGAACGCACGCACGCATATAAAACACGCGTACATGCACGTACTCACGGACGGACGCACATACTCACAAATCCGGGACGCACGACGGGGCTCGACTTAGCTCTAGTACTATAGCCCGCGTACAGTTGCCGCAGGCTGCCGCCTGCAGCAAGGTACAGGCCTGCGGCAACTGTACGCGGGCTATAGTACTAGAGCTAGGCTCGACTATGCTATATTGAACGTGTCTCGTCTCTCAATTATACGCGATATTATGTTTTTACTCGTAAGTGCTAAGATTTTTGCGCAATTTCAAAATTCGTCCATGACTGTCCAAATCGCTCACGAAAAAATGTGTGCATAATATGAGCTGTCATTAGATGAAGAAGCAGTGCAAGATGGATATTAATTCTTGGCTTTTTCGCGCTTTTTCTATTATTAACTTCGTCGAAAATCGTCATAGTTGGCCAATCGAATCGCATTACAACCCTGGCCAACCGATAATACTGCAATCATATAAAATTTAAATGAAATATAAAACGTGTGCGTCAAACAGTTAATGCTATGCATAAACGGCCCACGAAAGGCGACTGCATATATGCCGTATTCGAACCGTAATTATTATTATAATTCAATAATTGCTCTACGCTTGCTATACTCATAAATGTGAGTTTTTATCTGATTTCACTCCATCCAATTACGCGAAATAATGCAGATAAACCGAAATTGGAAAACAACATCGTTTACTAGTACGGTAGTTCTTGTTGAAAAAATGAGCGATAAAACGTAAAAGATCTCACATTGCATGTGGACGCGCACGGTAGCATGTTTTTTTACAGAAACGGCTTTTTCTCGTTAGTAAAAAATGAAATGATATTTTCTTACTCGTGGAAAAGCGATTGTTTGAAATTGTAATAGAATACAGTAAAAAATTTATAATACATCACAGTGAAGACATTAATAATAAAAAACTACCATATTTCGCAGTGTTATCTATTTACGCGATGCAGTTATTTATCAATAATAATATTGGAAGAGCGGAAATGAGAGAAACGAGAGAGCGTTAGTGAGAGAAGGAGAGAGAACGAAAAAAGGGAGCGAGCGGAAAAGGGTGAAAAACGAGAGCGAGAGAGAGAGAGAGAGAGAGAGAGAGAGAGAGAGAGAGAGAGAGCGAGAAACAGAGAATGAACAAGAAAGAATACAAAGGAAGAAAGAAAAAAGAAAAGAAAATGATGCTTTTCATGCATTACGGAATCCGGAACAGATGCAGATGGACTAAGTTTTTCGATGCGTGTCATAAACTACGGTGTCATGTGAAATGCTACTATTGCTTTTCAAAGAAGGTAGATGAAACAGAAAATTAATATTGATCGCTAAATGCATGTTCGGGCGTCATAGTTATATTCTGTGTAAATGAGCTGACTGATTGTCTGTCTATTGGTCAGTTTGTCTATCTGTCTGTCTGTCTGTCTATCTATCGGGCTGTTCATCTGTCTGTGTATCTGTTTGTCTGACTGTTTGAAGATAGAAGTCGAAGGGTCAACAGTCGGTATACACTTATGCATAGTAGCTCTATGCTGGATGCAGAATATCATACTAACCAGGGTAGTCTTTTTCTTGCACTTGTGTGAGTTAGCGAACACGTTCAGTTCGGTATCGCCGGGCTGGTGTGGGCACTGGTCGATGTCCACTCTCCTTAAGTCGATGTCAATCCCACTCGTGCCTCTAAAAGAAAACGATGTGAATTTAAGCGTCGCATCACATGCAGGCAACGTGTTGTTATACTGTCGCGAGAATGAAGAAAAGTTACGGCTGTTCCTTCTGAATCGTAATGATTCCGTGAAAATAGAACGACTACTTTTTACTCGCAAGTTAATTTATTCGATAAAGCTGGGTAAAAATAGCCTAGCGACGGCATTCAAATTTACGCATTTGTTTTCATTCAACATTCAAATTCACACACGTATATGTTTGTCTGTCTGTCTGTCTGTCTGACGCCCATCTGTTCGGTAGTCCGTCCATCGTTCGTCCGTTCGTGACTCTGCCCGTACGTCCGCACACCTAAATGCCTGCCCGCCCGTCCGCCCGGCCGCCCAACCGGCCGCCCGCCCTTCCGTCCGACCACCCGCTCGTGTCTGCGTGCGCTCGTGTGTGATAGAGCTTTCAGGCATAACATTGCCACGCAAGCGGATAATATCATTTGAAAGAGCACGCGAGATACAGCGGCTGTTGTGTCGGATATAATTGCGTTTAGAAAGTTTATAGAGCCAACAAAAAATAAGAGTGCGTGCAAGCGTGTGCGCGTGCGTGTAAGTGTGTGCACGTGAGTGCAAGCGTGTGCGCGTGCGTGCTTGTATGCGCGACGTTTCGAGCGTAATAGTGATATAGGTACGCGGAAGATCATATTTGGCAGAACACACGAAATATAGGATCTGTCTTGCCAGGTATGACCGCAAGCAGAGAACGTAGAACGCGGTTCATATAAAACAGCCACTGTTATTATTCAAACGTAAATAAATTACTGTTAGTCTATAATCATTCTCTATGAGGACATTGCCTACCTAGGACATCGAGGATATGTGCTAGGTAGCTAACATGAAACGAAATATGACTCAATCACTTTTTAAAGTTTTTATTGCGTGATTTTTGCTTGGAAATACGCAATCAAAACAAATATATAGCGAAATATAGTCTCACCTCACAGTGGATATATCACTATATAACATCGAGTCGCTAGATTTTTTAAATGTGTCAACTTGTAATTTGTCGGTGCAAATGAGATTTTGCGAGAGGCGTGTAAGTCTGTGGACGATAGCTGACGCTAGTAGCGCTCCTAACTGGTCAAATATTACAAGAAAATTCTCGCTGGTAATCGAACTTGCATATTTTGGTGAATACGAAGGTTCTAATACATTTTATCGTTACTCTAGACAGTTGCTGTTACTCAAGCAATAACGGTAGGTATAATTAAACGGTCGTACAAGTGGGGAAAACACTAGCTAATTCTCGTAAATACGGCTTTAAACAGAATGTCATACGTTAAATACAGGATACGAAGCAAGACTGCAGGATACGAAGCAGGATACGAAGCAGACAGGATACGAAGCAAAACTGATATCTTCGGGGAATGCTGCGCACTGTAATTGATTACTGAACTGAAAATATATTACTTCAACATTCTGATGCTTGCTGCTCTAGATTGCAATTTCCGACCGAGCTATGTATGAACTCAAACGCGCATTCGCATTTGCTGAACAAAGAGTTTCATAGTAATTAAAATGTGAAATCTAGCATGTTTCCACATAATAGGGAACGATTGCATACTTTAATATAACGTCGAAGCGAATTCCCACATATACGACTAAGAAGTGTTGTTAACGTCAAGTTGATGTTTGTATTTGATGCATCTATATTCAAGATACCAAATTAAATTTCATTAACCATTGATTTCGCGTTGGGGTCCACCTGGTTTATAAACATACGTAAAAATAGAATTGCCGCTTTGGCATGTTGGAATTGCCGCATTACCTAATACCGGTGATATGCGTTAGTTTTTTTAAATATATTTCCTGCCGATAAATGCGTGAACGTGTGACTTAATACGAACGCGTTTGCATGGATTTTAATAAAATAGTAAAATGTAAACTTCACACCTACGACATTACGGGGACAAACAGAGAAGTTTTTTTTTTACCTAAAATGACGATATATATTATATAGATCGCACGCGAGTGGAACGCTTTTGCATACGTTACTAAGAATAGCATACGGCACGATTCTGCTTGCTGCCAGTCCAGCAACCGCGCATGCGCACAAAATCTGAGTTGTATACAACAGGAAGGCTCGTATTTCCTTGGCGACCCGTTTTTTTTTTATACCGACCCCCAGCTCTAATATGGTTAACTTTTTTTGCCGGTATTGAGTCTAAGAAATCTTATTTCTAACAAAACAGACTGACATCTAAATTTCTATCTCATGTAAGCCGTTCTTACTAGCAGTAACATTTCCCCTGTCGACACTAGTCAACAGCAGTGATCGTCTTTTCCGTCTTATCTGTCCCTATAGAAACTGTTCGGCTCAAGGGAAGCAAAATAAAGCGGTGAGCAAGTAAAGGAGGGTGTGCGTTATGTGCTATGCAAAATCCCTCCAACAATATTGAATTCACCTCATGGACATTGGCACTTTTTGCCATGGTTTTCGGTCTTCGTTGAGAAAATATAAAGAAGCAAATTAACGTCCAGTAATTTACGGCAAGGCATAACTTTTTGTAATACCGCGTTTGTAATTTAGCATAGATTGCCTCTAGGCCTTCAAAAGCCATCACCGATGCATGATATATTAATACAAGGCTGACAAAGCGATCACCACCATACACTACAAATCCTGATATTGAATTAGGCAGAGAAAATGTCACAAGACACTACCTTGTCATTTGGTTAATCTACCGTTTCCTTGACATTCTAAACTATACAAAAATCATTTATACAGCGATGACGTTTGCCGCGATGTTGGAAGTTGCCAGTTTTAACAAAGTATCATAGAGAAATAATGTTTCTGCGTTGGTTTCATATACGCATATATTTTCACTCGCACCATAATAACCCAGCTTCCGTACAGCGCAATATCAAGCTAATCGTAATTACGTAACGAAACGTTCTAGGCAAATACTCTAGAAAACACGTTGCCAGCTTCAATCAACGCACTTGGGAACAAGAATCCGAGATGCTGTTGAGATGCATAGATGTCATATGCGCATGCAGGCTCTAGCCTTGACACCGGTCCCTGCCGCGCAGACGCAGTCATCGGGAGCCAATAGCGACAGTAACAGGAAACCGCAGAATTTGATCCATGTAGACGTCTGCTGATGCATGCAGGGTTAATGCCATTGAGACTTTCGCTGTAAAATACTCTCGCGCGAAAGAGGGCAGAGAGAGAGAGATAGAGAGAGAGAGATAAATAGATAAATAGATAGAGAGATAGACAGACAGATAGATAGATAGATAGATAGATAGATAGATAGATTCAATATACGTTTGGAAAAGTTTATACCTCTTCAATTAAAATAACGTGTGTACATTATGAATGACGATATTGTTTGGCCCTGGCGCGGTTGTTACGCGGTAAGTTGAAAAATTCTAATCCGTATTTGACCACGCGCGCGTAAAGAATTTAAAAACAAAACAAAATATTGATAACAACAACCGAATATCTTCGATTTTAAAGAAATGCTGAAGAAATGTTCATCTTGTTCTTTAGTCATATTAAAGTATTATAGCAGTATCATATTATTATTCATGCATCCGGGGGTTTGGCCGGGTTTCTTTAGAATTACAGCGGCAAATCCGTCTTCTAATCTGTACTCTGCTCCGCATTCACAAATCTTGTATCTTAATTACTCCCTGTCAACAGTTCTCATATCTACCCCCTTGGTCGGCTAGTTAATAGTAAGCTCTGTGGCGGTTGTGCGTCTGTCAAGAAACCGGTGGCCTCTTTGTGTCAATCTTCTTTTTTCTGATTGTCTGATATTGTGATAGCATCTGAGATCACGGTATGTATTCAGACAACTCTAAATGGTGCAAGCTTTGCGCACTGAACTTATACGGTGGATTAAACGCTAAGTGTTTGGAAGTTAGCAACGTCTGGTTACCATGCAGCAGGCTTGACGTTAAGGTCGTGTGGGCGCGCACCGGTTTTTTTTGTCCGAGATCTATCTCCTAAATCAAAGTTAATCGTTTAGTTAACTTGACTGAGCACCGTCAATTGTCAAATTATGCGTTTATGCAATTGATTAAGGTCCTGGGCAGAAGGTCAGGTACGTGTTGCGCAATCACATCGAATCTGTACGCGTGTTTCAGTCTGCCTTAGCCCACTTACACTTTACTATCGGCATGTGAACTATACTACATGACATGGGATGCGAAGCAAAAACCTGCATTTAGTTGACGTATTTTGCTGTTTCCGTGATATGCGTCCAACCTTTAAGTATCTTGAAGGTTAAGTAATCAGCTAGGTTTCGTGGCAGCCAGTGCATCAATTGTTTAGCTATCATTTTAATTCACACGAAGAAACACTCTTTATAACTCTTTACCTCGTACATTTATTCCGCATGTCTGTCCTGATAGTAGAGATTATTGTAGCTTTCACGCCGGTTCACACGCAAGTTAATAGATCTGTAAAGTTACTGCGGGCTTCAGTGATGTATAAGGGACCACACCCTATGGGCACATTACTGCATGAACGTCTCTTAGTGTGTACGCTAAAGTGATGAATATATCCAGCAATATTCATGAGGTCAATTTATTCCTCGATCCAGGGCAGCGTCTGTATGAATGGAGGTTTAATTCTGATAATATCAGTCAGATTCAATCATTTCCTATGCATTCTGCCATGATGAAGCTGATCCAATTTTAGCCAGTAGGCCTATACATGCTCCGCCAAGCAACGTCATATGTTTATTCATAAGATTTCACCGGAGCGTCGCGCAAACATTAGAATTAGCCTGTAGATTATTTTAATCGCGATTTATAAGGAGGAACTGTCTGCTTATATCTGTATTGGAGGATGGTTGGTTCATTGACGGATATCTTTTATCATCAAATCATCAACACTCTACATGCGGTGACTTTCGCGTCAATGTTAAACCGGTATGAAGTTGGCTAACACGGTGATGATTATAACTAATGGACCGACTCGTGTGGCTTAATTGACGTCCCGAACGGCAATAGAAAAAGAAGAAATTCGGCAGTGTATTCCATGTATTATAATACGATGTGCGATGTGTAGTTTTGTCGCAAAGTATTTTCCGAGCTTAATTATCGTTGCAATGTTCCGCCTTCCCCCAACGAACACCGAACTCAGACACATTTAAAATATTGCCGAGTAGATTGATATATTAAAAGTGTCGACGCATGATCATAATACCGATGACAACAACGTTGGCTCAAAATGCCACTGATAGACGCTATGCGTGATGCAACAGTATAAATTAGCTAATCCCTACATTATTGCTTAATTATTGTTGTTTTTTTCACGTGGTAGAGTGTAACGTAATAAGGGTTATGAGAAACCTTCGTAACGTAGCAGGATTTTATATTATCGAAAAGATGCCCTTTTCTAGTTGAAGAAAAAATCGTCTTATTGTTAGTGCAATCGACGCCTCCGCGGGTTTACAATCAAGTATATTAAAAATAGATATATAGATAGACTTAAATAAATAGCAAATATCATATATATATATATACTATATAATACTATATATATATTATGATTGTGTGTATGTGGCATCGTGTGTCGTGTGTGTGTGTGTGTGTGTGTGTTTGTGTGTGTGTGTCGTGTGTGTGTTGTGTGTGTGTGGTGTGTGTGTGTGGTGTGTGTGTGTGTTGTGTGTATGTGTGTGTGTGTGTGTGTGTGCATGTTTGTTGTGTGTGTGTTGTGTGTGTGTGTGTGTGTGCGTGCGTGTATGTGTGTGTGTGTGTTGTGTATGTGTATGTGTGTGTGTGTGTGTGGTGTGTGTGTGGTGTGTGTGTGTGTGTGTGTGTGTGTGTGTGTGTGCTGTGTGTATGTGTGTATGTGTTTGGACACGTGCTTATAACGTATATTTATATAGCGTATCCATTGGTAATTTACACTCCAATCATACCAGACGCCAATACTTCCGCCAATTAGAATCACGCTTTGATGTGTGGCCGGCAATCCGCGCGTATTGATGCCGCAAAGTTATCCGATCATCAAAACAAGTTTCGCTAGAGATGTGCCCGTTTAGCCAACTCTAACTCTCTCTCTCTCTCTCTCTCTCTCTCTCTCTCCTCTATCCCCCTCTCTCTCCTCTTTCCCTCTTTTCTCGCTCTCTGCTCTCTCGCTTTCATCGCTGCTCTTCTATCTCTCTGCTCTTTCTCTCTCATCACATCGGGCTCTGCTCATCTCTCTCCTCCCTCGTCGTCTCTCTCATCTCTCTCCTCTCTCCTCTCTGCTTTCTCTCTCTCTCTCTAAGGCTTTAGTTCGGACATATTACTCTCTCTCTCGGTCTCTCTCCATTCTCTCTCTATTCTCGCTCGTCTCTTTTTCTCGTCTCGCTCTCGCGCACGCAGATCTCTCTCTGCTCCTCATCTATCTTGATTATCTCTCTCTCTCACCCTCTATGCTCTCTCTCTGCTATCTATTATCTACTTTATCTATACTATACATCTATCCGTATCTTATCCTATTATCTATCT
>NW_014577418.1:231879-238874 GCF_000485595.1 Priapulus caudatus
AATCCAAAATCTTGCGTGGCCGCCCAGTACGCAGAGAATTCGTGACGTAAACACAATGCGTTATAATAGACAAATGCTCGCGCAAGCGAGTAGCTGGCCCGCTAAGGCGGCCACACTATCTATTCATAATGGCCTGCTGCGTATCGCAATGCGTATTGCAAGCGATTCATCACGTCATGCACTAATGATTGATAGAGTTATCATGTCCTGTGCTGCGCTATGAAAGGGAGCGAGTGGTAACTAACAGTATTGTTTTATTCTCTTAATCGAAATTCATGGCAGGCATTTGATGTGAAGATATGTTGCGTCACATTGATTGAAAATCACCATGCGCGAAATCATATAAGACATGATTGTGCAGTTTTAATCTGCATTAAATCAATTTGTCCAATAAAATATACTTTATACCAACACGGTTTTTCACAAAATCGGCATATGTTTTTTGACAAAATATCCGGACAGTTTATCATTCTGACGAATCGTAATCATTCAACAGCTAAAATACGTACAGCATCACACCAGCATGTAAAGTATATATTCCACTATCAAGGAATAACAGATAATCCCTGGTAACTAACAAATACGCTTTCAAACAATACAGTGTTTATGTTTGAACACCTTCTAACAAATACCCTTTGTATTGTAGGTACCCTAACACGAACTGGTAAGGTATTAATCAATTGCATTTTCATATAATTCATAAAATCAATCAAATAATTTAAATAATATCATTTCAATAAATGTCCTTCAAAGTTTACCAAATCAAAAAGTTAAACTAATTTAAAAAAAAGAAAAAAGAAAACGAAAAGTGTATTGGTTAGAAGTGTCTCAACAATAACCAGTGTATGTTGAATTCATAGGTTACCTACTCAACTACAACCCGCGAGTGTATTGTTAAAGGGATTCAACAATAACACCGTGCCGCATTAAACCATTAAGCAAACTAAGCCACGTGTGTAGGGCACCAGGGCAAAGGGAATTAATGGCGATTGTGTTTGTGTCGAGCGTTTTGTTACATCGAATGCACCGGCAAATTAGGGAGTGTAAAGAAGGTATATACGCATGAAAAGTAGATTGCATAGTCATGTGATGCACTAAAAACATTGATGATGAGTTTGGGAAGGAATAGTGTCCTCGCTACCGCTCGGGCACTATTTCTTCCCTCAGCAACACTATGAGAGCATAGTGCCCCCAACAGCAGGCATTAATATATAATTATGATTGTGATTATGATTGTGATTGTGATTACTCTATCAATTATGATTGTAAACGTTTATATATGTTTTGAAAGCTGTATGATTAATTTGTAATTGAAGCTATACATTTGTCGTTTGTAACCTAATAATTCTGAAACCAGCAGATAGATTCGCATTTCTGGTGATTAATGTTAAAAGTAATAAATTAATTTCAAACTTAGTGAACTGATTCGTTATTTTGTATATTAATTTAAAACTTAGAATTTCAATTGTTAGGGTGATGAAACAAGATTTGAACGTTTGTGAGTTAATGTAACATGTTCTAAATTCAATTGCAAGTTAGTCAATTGGTTCGTTGTTTTGAAAATAAATTGTACATTTAGAAAATGAATGTTTACAATGATGTGAATGAATTTGTATATCAGGCAATTATTTTGGAAAGTTGTGAATTAATTTGCAAGTTAATAAATTGATTTGTTATTCTGTGAATTGATATTAAATTTTGAATTTAAATTTCTCGAACAATATAAAGTAATTTGTATTTTTATTAATTAATTTGAAATGTTTTAAATTGATTTAAAATTGTGTATTTGAAATGTTTGAAAGTGATTTTTGACGGCGATGGCTTTCCATAGAAAAGTATATATGGACAGACAGAAAGGCGGACGGATGGATACAATGAGAGAGTTACACATAGACAGTGAAAGTGATTTTTGACGGCGATGGCTTTCCATACTATCATTTAAAACTCTTTAAATCAGCGAAATTCTTTTGCTCATTTCGCTATATATACATGATGTTCAAATGCACACATATATCACGCAGTTGAAATGGTCTATTATAATGCGCTCATCACATGCACTTGAACGAAAATATTAGCAGAAATCGCACACTTGATAACGCGAGGAAGATGCTATGTGATGTGTCATACCAAATGATTCGCAACAGCGATTCGCAATATAATCACATTTCGCAGCAAGTTACCCGGGCTGTAACTTGTCGGGTGCAAGACTAATGTGAAATGTTACGCATTCATATAGATGTTTAAGTGGGCGGCCGACGATAATTATGAAAGAACACTAAGATAATGCTAACAGGTTTATTTGACAGCGCATGTGCATATTGAACAGACGAGCGGATTATGTTACTGTATTAACTATATACTGTCGCTGTAGTAACTGTGTAATATAGTGACCGCTGTACATGCCGTAAAATGCGGACGGCTGTTTTAGCATTTCACATGTAAGTGATTTGCCTATATCGACCACCTGTAATAAACGATGTGCAGTTGATCACAATAATTGTACGTGATACTAGACGAACTCATAGCGTAATTTTATTACTTATTACGCATAGCGGATAAATTATAAACTATTAAACTAGCCACGACACCTTTCGCACGATGTCTATTCTGAATTTTCCCCTACTGAAAGGTTTCGTGCAAGCGCTAGCTTTTTTTGCACGATTTTCTATTTTGTTGGAAAACCCTTTTCTGGATTGCTATGAGAGCTTTTACGCCTTCCTTAGCCATTCATATACACAATATGTATAAACCTATTGCTTCTTTCATGATCAAACTGAGATATTGTGGGAGGAGCATCGCATTTTGTGAGATTTTTCGGTTATTTGCGGACAACACTGAAATTTCTGTGCGAATTTCAATAAACTCGAAAGAACTCAACCCGCTCAGCAAAGACATATTATTAACTGTCTTGTGTGACAAAAACCGAACGTTTTGAACTTCACGTCAATTTCATAGACAAAATGAAAAGCTATAACGCAAATACACCTGTCGCGCGACCACACGAAATGCAGGCAGGGATTTAAACACATCAGTCCAAGTCGGACACCAAGACTACACGCGCATGGCTAATGATTGATAGAAATTATCACACCCGGTTTGTTATCATCGTCTTGAGATGCGGACAGTCAATAAGATAATTCAAGTGCCGCGTCGGTGAGGCTTCCATCCGCCGATCTGTCATACCCCCGTCACACTCCGTACAAGGTCGCCGGCAAACGCAAACACAACGCGAGAAAAAATCTCAACAAATTACAAACTTGAAAAAAAAACGCGCTCTTACCGCGACCTGTGCGATCATACCGCGTTCTCACGGCGCGCCCGCCACGACCTCTCCGCGCTTATGGCGTTTCTATTGAGATCTATGGGCTTGGCAACGGCAATCACCGGCGTTCCCGCGGCGCTCTCACCACGCTCATGGGGTTCTTACCCCCGTCACACCGGACGGCGACCATCCGCGACCATCCGCGACCGTACGGCGACCGAACCCACCGCGTTCTTATCACGTTCCAGGTCAGATCGCCGAACCTTGGCGTTTGTTTTGAACATGCTCAAAACAAACGCCGTGACTCGGCGATCATTGGCGATCATTGGCGGCCACGGCGACCACACCACGATGTCTGGCGTTTACACCACGCTTATACCACGCTTATGGCGATCTTGGCGCGCTCTGGGCCCATTTTCCGTCGCCGTAGCAGCGCAGTAAGGACGCCACCCCGGTGTGACGGGGGTATTACGAGTCACAGCGTTTGTTTTGAGCATGTTTAAAACAAACGCCAAGGTTCGGCGATCTGACCTGGAACGCGGTGAGAACGCGGTGGGGTCGCGAAGGTCGCGAGATAAGCGTCGTAACATCTCCATGAACGTAGTCCAAAGACGCTGCGAAAATGGTAACATTTGCAACGGCGACTTCATGGATCTGTCTCATCTGATCTGCCGAACTGTTTCATGCCGATCTGTCTCGGCCACGGCCACGGCCTCGGCCTATGGTAGCTTGTTTTTTCGGCATCGTGTTTCTACTCAGCAAACGCACAACTATACAGTTGAAATTTCCGAAAATCTGACCAGCTTATATAGTCGCCGTGAGAACGTGGTAGAAACGCCGTGAAGTCGCCGTGCAGTCGCGATACACGTAGAAGACGCGTGGTAAGAACCCTATGAGCGTGGTGAGAGATTCGCGGGAACGCCGGTGATCGCCGTTGCCAAGCCCATAGATCTCAATAAAAACGCCATAAGCGCGGAGAGATCGTGGCGGGGGCGCCGTGAGAACGCGGTATGATCGCACAGGTCGCGGCTTTTTTTCAATTTTGTAATTTGTTGGGACTTTTTCTCGCGTTGTGTTCACGTTTGCCGGCGACCATGTACATTTTCTGGTCGCCGTACGGTCGCGGATGGTCGCCGTCCAGTCTGACGGAGGTATTATACCTCCGTCAGACTGGACGGCGACCATCCAACTGGCGATCGATCGCAGCACACGCGATGATGTGTACGTACACATGCATGCAAAGGAACAGAATTTTCTACGGCGAGGGAAACTCGGTAATACTACCAATGATCGGCATATCGTTTGAAGTTTGAAAATTGTAAAAAAAAAAATTTCGTACAATTTTATCTACGTTGTAACCATATACTTATTATTTACGATTGTAACTATATCGTTAACGATCCGTAACATAATTGTCTACCGTAAATACTTTATTGATTCGAGCGTTAGGGTTTAATGTTACGTATACGAAAGTATTAAGAAGATCTTTCGTGTGCAAATACTCCGTTCGTGCATATATATATATATATATATATATATATATATATATATCATATATATATATATATTAGAATATATATAAATATAAATATATATATATACGCAGTTCCAATCAGTTTCATCAGATACAGGAGTGTATCTAAAGCCGACTAATTTTCTGGTCCACAATACTTATCAAATGTAAAATCAAAGCAAAAGCAAAAGTAGCAATACAGCCACTTTGCTAGGTAACGAACGATAATTGAAACCGCCAATATGATCAGCCGCTTTCTATCGACGTCACTGGTCACATCGGTAGCTAAGTATCAGGAAAAATCTCCACCATTGCATGGCAATGACTTACGAGAAATGAAGGAATCTTTCAGAATGTCATGTCGCACGTTATATCCTTTCTGTGAATTGAGTCTGCTTATATTGTCTGCAGATAATCCTGGTAACTAACAATACACAGTGTGTTGTATGTTTAGGCATTTGACAATGCACTGTGTATTGTTAGCGAGCTTTCAATAATACACTGTGTATTCAGGGGCGGATTAAGGCTCACTGGTGCCCTAAGCACTGACCAATCTTGGTGCCCCCTCCTTTCCACACTGAGCCAGTCCATTTTAGTTGTTGGCCTGTCTGACCAAATATACAATGCAGGTTGCAGCAGTACAAAAATTTATGTAGGATTTCAAGGAGGGTGGTGATAAACAGGCGGGGGGTATGGGGGTCCTCCCCCAGAAATTTTTTAAAATGTAGATCGCAGGAGAAGGTATTTGAGGCAATTTTGAGCGTACATGCATGTACACCTTCATTCTGACTACGAGTCAATCTATTTGTTTTTTTTTTACACGTTTCAGTTGTGAGAAAGACCTCTCTGTTGTGCAGTTGGTGACCATTAATGTTAAAAATATTCTTAAGGCAATTTCAACATTTGGAAAGGCACTCTCTAGTTTGTCTTCTGTAATTGTGTTGTAAAGTTCCATGTGAGTGAAAGATGTTTTCTTGTTTGTTTTAAATTTATGAAAACATGAATGGAACTGCTGAAGCTCTGTAGACAAAGTGTTGTTCATGTCATCTGAATAAGCATCAATGAGTGTCTGACAAGTCTTTGAGTACCTTTCACTTTCTGATAATTGGGAATTAGCACCTTGTTGGGTGGCATTAGGGGCCCCTTGTGGTACACCTGGGAAGTACAAATCTTTATTCGTTTTTTTTCTTTTCACCCTTTCCAACTTTGTGGTGCCCCTTTGGCCCTGGTGCCCTAAGCACGTGCTTAGTCTGCTTAATGGTTAATGCGGCACTGTGTGTATTGTTGAACACCTTCTAACAATACACTGTGTATTGTAGTAGGTATACCTATGAGATTTCAACAATACACTGTTTATTGTTGAACACCTTCTAACAATACACTTTTCTTTTCTTTCTTTCTTTCTTTTTTAATTAGTTTACTTTTTGATTTGTAAACTTGAAATTGACATTTATTTAAATGAATTTATTTAAATTATTTGATTGATTTTATTGAATTTATTGAAAATGAAATTGAATTTAAACATACAGTTGTTAGGTACCTACTACAATACATAGTGTATTGTTAGATGGTGTTCAACAATACACTCTGTATTGTTGAAAGTGTATTGTTAGTTACCAGGATTATCTGTATATTCTCTTGATAGTGGCATTAACTTTACATGCTGGTTGATGCCGTACGTAGTTTAGCTGTGGATGATTACGATTGTCATAATGATAACTGTCGTGATATTTATTGTCAAAACCATATGCTGTATTTCGTGAGAAACAACCGTGTTGAGTATAAAGTAATTTTTTTGAACAAACTTGAATTTAATGCAGATTTGAACTGCACCAACTATGTCTTATAGGATTTCGCGCAGTGATTTTCGATCAGTGACGCAAAATATCTCACATCAAATGCTGCCATGAATTTCGATATCAAGAATAAATACAATACTGTTATCTACGCACCTCGCCCCTTTCATAGCGCCAGCAGACATTGATTACTCTATCAATCATTAGTGCATGACGTGATGAATCGCTGCAATCTCATTGGATAACGCAGCAGGCATTATGAAGAGATAGTGCCCGCCTTAGCGGGCACTATCGCTTGCGCGACGCATTGTTATTATAACGCATTGTGTTTACGTCACGAATCTCCTGCGTCTGGGCGCCACGCAAGATTTTGGAATTATAGTCCAGCGGCTAAGGCCGAAATAGTGGCAGAATATTTCACTTT
>NW_014577418.1:240465-243574 GCF_000485595.1 Priapulus caudatus
TTTATCTATCTATATATCTATTTATTTATTTACTTATGATGTAACCCGGGAGGTCGATGCATAACACTAACGGATTTTTTCAACTAGAAAAGGCGCATCTTTCCGATAATATAAAATCCTGCTACGTTACGAAGTTTCCTCATAACCTTAATTACGTTACACTCTACCAGTGAAAAAACAACCAAATAATTAAGCAATTTAGGCTTAGCTAATTTATACGTGCATCACGCATAGCTGTTATAGTGGCATAATGCCAACGTTGTTGTCATCGGTATTATGATATGGTCGACACTTTAATATATCAATCTACTCGGCAATATTTTAATGTGTCTGAGTTGGTGTCTGTGGAGGGAAGGCGGAACATTGCCACGATAATAACTCGGCAAAATACTTTGCGACAAAATTACACATCGCACATCGTATTTATAATAATGATAACTGCGATTTCTTCATTTTCTATTGCCGTCGGTGTCAATTAAGCCACACGAGCGGTCCATTAGTTATAATCATCACGTGTAGCCAATTCATACCGGTTTAACATTGACGCGAAAGTCACCGCATTAGAGTGATTATGATGATGATAAAAGATATCCGTAATGTAAACCAACCATCCTCAATACAGATAATAAAGCCGACAGTTTCTTATAAATCGCGATTAAAATAATCTACAGGCTAATTCTAATGTTTGTGGAGCTTCCCGGTGAAATTTTTGATAAACATATGAGAGTTGCTTGGCGGAGCATGTATAGGCCTACTGGCTAAAACGGATCAGTTCATCATGGCAGAATGCATAGAAATGATTGAATCTGACTGATATTATCAGAATTAACTTATCATACAGACGCTGTGGATCAGAAGAATAAATTGACTTCATGAATATTGCTGATATATTCATCAACTTTAGCGTACACAATAAGAGACGTCATGCAGTTAATGGTCCCATAGGGTGGTGGTCCCTATAATCACTGAAGCCGCAGTACTTTTAGTTTTATTAACTTGCGTGAACGGCGTTGAAAGCTAACAATAATCTCTACTATCAGACAGACATGCGATAAATGTACGAGGTAAAGAGTTATAAAAGTGTTTCTTCTGTGATTAAAATGATAGCTAAACAATTGATGCACTGGCTGCACGAACCTAGCTGATACTTAACCTTAAATACTTAAGGTTGACGCAATATCAGGAAACAAGCAAATACGCAATAACATGCAGGTTTTTTCTTCGCATCCATGTCATGTATATAGTTCAACATGCCGATGTAAATGTAAGTGGGCAAGGGCAAGACTGAAACACGTACAGAATCGAGTGTTCGCAACACGTACTGTACCTTCTGCAGGACCTAATCTAATTCGATAAACGATAAATTTGACAATTAGACGGCTGCCAGTCAATTAACTAACGATTAACTTGATTTAGGAGACTAGATCCTCGGACAAAAAAAAATGTGCGCGCCCACACGACCTTAACGTCAAGCTGTGCATAGTAAACAGCGTTGCTAACTTCCAAACACTTAGGTTAATCCACCTCTAAGTTCAGTGCGCAAGCCGTTGAATCATTTAGAGTTGTCTGAATAATACGTGATTTTAGATGTTACAATTCAGACAATCAGAAAAAGAAGATTGACACAAAGAGGGCACCGGTTTCTTGACAGACGCCAACCGCACAGAGTTACTATTAACTAGCCGACCAAGGGGTAGATATAGCAACTGTTGACAGGGAGTAATTAAGATACAAGATTTGTTGAATGCGGAGCAGAGTACAGATTAGAAAGGATTTGCGCTGTAATTCTAAAGAACGGCCAAACCCCGATGCATGAATAATAAATATGACTCTATAATACTTAATATACTTAAAGAACAAGATTAACATTTTCTTCAGCATTTCTTTAAAATCGAAGATATCGTTGTTGTTATCAATATTTTGTTTTGTTTTTAAATCTTTACGCGCGGTGGTCAAATACGGTAGAATTTTTCAACTTACCGCGTAACAGACACGCGCAGGCCAAACAATATCGTCATTCATAAATGTACACACGTTATTTTAATGAGAGGGTATAAACTTTTCCAACGTATATTTACTAGGACAATGTGCTATAAGTGGCATGTATAAAGCTCAATTATAACTGGGAGATATGAAATTTGGCACCATGCTCTTCACCTCGGCCGCCGCGTCGTGATGGTAGGCCTACTTAGTTAAAATTTACTTAAAACGTTGTAGAACGGGTGGATAAAAAAATAAGCAATCATTACCCTTATAACCGTTGTCCTTAAATCGATTGATCGGCTTGTCTGTTTTTAGTGATTAATATTTTATTTTTTTGGGGGGATCGTATGGATATTCTTTTATATTTCCTTTGGGTTATTCTTTTTTTCGTTTCTCCTTCCAGATCATATACCGAGACGCAAACAGAGTGTGCTATCAGCAAAGGCTTAACAATCGTGCATCGCTGGAAATTTGCATTTGTGTTTGGTCGTTTATGTACCGCGTACAGCAAACTATACACGCTTGAACTTATATTTACTCAACGATATAACTTTAACGATATTTACTTATATATTATACACGCCTGACTTTTATTTCGCACTGGTTTCTCCGTACGTTCAGACCTACGGCTACATACTGCCTTCACGTTTTTTTAGCAGTAACGCAGTTCCAGTTTAGGTCACGTTTTATCTTACTAATTTAACTCTAAATTTGAGTAAAAAAATACCGCATCATCATATATACACCCTCACGTTTTTAATTAACGTGAAATGCTACATTTAATATATATATAATTCTATATATTTTATCTATTAGATTATCTATTATATAATAGATTTATCTATTGTTATTCACTCCTGATATAACTATAAAGCGAATGCTGCGGGATGATCTATTACAATCTCGGAGACTATAGAGAGAGTAAGTTAAGATTCGGAGTTTGTGAGTTAAAGAGTAATATTAAACCACGGCCAGCGAGCACATATTCTGATAATGGTTTTACCAAATTCCAGTAGTTGTGCTCAAATGTAGTCGTCCGATTTCTACCCCATCACCGAGGATTTGAGTTGAATGACACATACGTTTAAACAGTATATATATATATATATATATATATATATATACG
>NW_014577418.1:243599-252256 GCF_000485595.1 Priapulus caudatus
GTGTGTGTGTGTGTGTGTGTGTGTGTGCGTGTGTGTGTGAGGGAGACGTAAACACAATCCAACGGATCGATATGGAATTCCGTATTATAATGTGATAACGCGCACCATTGACTCTAGTACTGAATGCGTAAGTAATGCTCTCTAGCTGGCCTCACTCGCGTTCAACGACTATGAGGCATAACAAGTTATGTCGTTTCATACAAATGCAGTTTTTTGTTACGTCAACGCATAAACATGGGGTACTTATGAACCCGTTGGGAGAAGCCCAAAGGCCATTCAAAATACTCAGGAGCTATCCGAGCACGTATTCTAGCAGTGAAACGTGTTCATCATATAAATGCATGAATAAACTGGCTAGAAAAAGAGTGACCATGTAAAAAACAAACACGCTGATCAATCCTTCTTTTAGTCCGGAGTATCTATAGGTAGTAAACAACGCATATATAGGTTCCACGGAAACCGTTAAAACATTCCGTCAAATTCTAGCGATACATTTATGACTGCAAAACAAAACAAAAGCTATAGTTTATACAAGGTCGTCGCAATCAATAGCCTTCAACCTCAGTGCGGTGGGGGGGGGGCTTTATTTAGTCGTTTTGGTAAAAAAATATACACCGTAACAATATAATAACAATACAATACAAGTTTTCCGTGATAACGTTGCCTGCTGTTGCTATAATCATATCGCGTACGAGACGGTTTACCGGCCAATACCACGCGATCTTCAGTGAGATAGGCTATGAGAGGTAGAACTTTTGTATCACTATTGCTTGCATTCCCCGAGACCGATCCACAATCTTTCCAAAATATGCCCATTGCAATATATACAAGCTTACAAAACTCGCGTTTTGATTGTGCGCAACTGATTTATTACGACGGCGGCGCAATATGGCACCGTGGACGGAAACACGGCAATAATTCCCCCTATGTGCGTTTGCTAGTGACTGGCGTTATTGCTCCGTCCGTAGCAAATCTGGATTTAAACTGTCACCTTCTGCGTGTAATAATATCCACGAGAGAGACATATCGCTGGCTCAAATGAGGCGGGCGCATTATTCCTACAGGTGTGTGTGACAGCACGGCGATGCTACCGTCGCAGCAGCATCAGTATCAGTATCAGCATCAGCATCAGCATCAGCATCAGTATCAGCATCAGCATCAGTATCAGAGTCAGCATCAGAGCAGCATCACCATCAGAGCAGCATCAGTATCAGCATCAGCATCATCATCAGCATCAGCATCAGCATCAGTATCAACACCAGCATCAGCATCAGTATAAAGCATCATCATCATTCATCTATCATAATAGCATCACACACAAGTAGCGGCATCAGCACCAGCTCAGTATCACATCCAGCGATCAGCGATCAACATACTAGTTATCAGCTATCAGCATCAAGCATTAGCATTCAGTATCAGAGTCAGCATCAGAGCAGCCATCACCATCAGAGCAGCATAGGTATCAGCCGATCAGCATCATTCATCATCATCAGCGCATCAGCATCAGTATCAACACCAGCATCAGCATCAGCGTCAGCATCAGGCAATCGGCTATCAGCATCCGCCTATCAGTATCAGCCATCAGCCATCAACAAATTTCAAGTAAGTTTTCGGCATCAGCATCTGCCATCTAGTTGTCAGCATCAGCATCTAGTTCTGGTCAGCCTATCATTTAGCATCGCATCAGTTATCAGCACTCAGCATCAGCATCTTGCATCAGCATAGGATCAGCATCAGCATCAAACATCAGTATCAGCCCATACAGGCCATCAGTATACAGATCAAGCATCAGCCTTAGCTTATCAGTATCAGACGTCAGCTCAGAGCAGGCATCACCATCAGAGCAGCATCAGTATCAAGCATCAGCATTCATCATCAGCATCAGGCATCAGCGATCAGTCATCAGCATTCAGCCATCAGCATCAGCATCCAGCATCATCATCAGCATCAGGCATTCAGCATCAGTATCAGCCATCAGCATCAGCATCAAGGGCATTCAGCATCTTAGGCATTCAGTATCGCCATTCAATTGCATCAGCCATCAGATATCAGCCATACGATCAGCATCAGTTATCAGCATCAGCATCAAGCATCAGCGCATCAGCTCAGCATCAGGCCATCAGATCATTCAGGCAATCGATCTAGCATCAGCATCAGCTTCATCAGCATCAGTACATCGAGTAGTAGCATTCTAGTATCAACTATCAGCATCCAGTGTCAGCATCAGCACAGCTATTAGTTATCAGCATATCATCGCATCATCAGCATCTAGCAGCACTACTCAGTTTATCAGTATCGCATTCATGCATCACGGCATCGTATATCAGCATCAGTATCAGCATCTAGTATCAGCTTATTATCATCAATCATCAGCATTAGCATCAGTATCAGACTTCAGATCAGCATCAGTATCCAGCATCAGTATCAGCATCAGCATTCTTGCATCAGCTCTAGTGTTCAGCGTCAGCATCAGCATTTAGTGTCAGCATCAGTATCTTTAAGCATGATCTCAGCATCAGCATCAGCATCTAGTATCAGCATCATTAGCTATCATCAGCTTTATCAACATTCAGTATCATGCATTCAGCTTATCAGCATCAGCATCAGCATCAGCGAGCAGATCAGCATCAGCATCAGTATCAGGCTCAGCACTTCGTATTCTAGTTGCACTGTGCATTAGCATCAGGTTTAGCAGCCTCAGTTGTTAGCATTCAGTATTCGCATCAAGCTCAGCTATCAGGCATCAGTGTCATAGTTCATCTAGCATCAGCATTCGCTTCATATCAGCATATTCAGCATCAGCATCAGCTATCAGCATCAGCATCAGATATATCAGCATCATGTGTTAGCATCAGTTCCAGTAGTCAGTTCATTCAAGTATCAGCGATCAGTATTCAGCACCAGCACAGCTCAGCCTCTTCAGTTGATCTTGCACGCCTCGACCAATTATTAGAAAGCCTCAGTACTCGAAGGTGTCATCACTATATAACAAACTGAACCGACCGCTTCGTCATTACTACGATAGTATAAGTCTAAGAGCCGTTGTGTCCGTAAAGGACGGGCGGAGCCGTAGAATAAGGACACGGCCCATCTGTTTCACAGAGACCACCTAATATACTACTTCTCACTCGCCAGGGACGCACACACATGCCGTGTCGCACCGCGCTCGTGCACAGCACACATCCCTCCTCCAGATAATTTGCGTAGACACTACATCTACATCATCATCGTCTCCACACACTACAGAGCACACACACACACACATCACACACACACACACACACACACACACACATATATACTGATACGACGGGCACAGCCCATTTCGACACGCACACGCACACGCACACGCACGCACGCACATTCGCAACACGCACACGCACACGCCACCGCGACACGCATCACGCACACGCACGAACGCACAAGCACGACGCAAACAAGCACGTTATTTCGCAACACGCACCACGCACACGCACACGCGCACACCGCACACACTCACACGCACACGCACACGCCACACGCACACGCACACGCACACGCATCACGCACTACGCACACACACACACACACACCAAACACAGCATACTACACACAACACATCGAAACACACACACCACACCACACACACACACACACACACACAGATATATATATATATTATATATATATATATATATATATATATATATATATTACATTTAGAACATATATGCATATATATATTCTGAAGGTGAAATTGTGACCACTCCAGCTCGATCATCACGCCTCCCGATAAGGGCATCACGTTAACGAAAGCTCCTGTAGGGTTGCCCGTCGCAAAATCACATTACAGTCGGGAAGTATCAGCCCTTATTGAATGTGACAGCGAAATTTACACTCTTCCTCTTTGACCTCGATACAGCGATTCCGCATAAGAATCTACAGTCGTGTAGGGACGTCGGTGGCGTCGTACGTTCGACGGCTCGGCGCCTTGAGCGAAAGCATGAGAGAATAAGCGGCGCGTGACCTCGACTTGTTGACACGAGCAAGGCATGCTAAAGAGAATTTAGTTAAGGAGAATTTAGTTAAGGAGAATTTAGTTAAGGAGAATAGTTAGAGAGTTAAGGAATAGTTCGAATAGGAGAAAGGAATAGGAGAATAGTTAAGGAGAATAGAAAGAGGAATTAGTTAAGGAGTTAGGATTAAGAAGAATTTAGTTATTCGGCTCGATACAGGTGATCCACAGCGAATCATGTCGATAGACAACCTTTCGTACTGCGGTAGCATAGGCGAGGTTTGTGAAGCACGGCCGAGGTAGAGTAGGGGTTGGCTGACGCGACATGCCTAGCTGAAACCCAATAGAAGACTAGAGAGAAGCAAAAGTGCCTCGATAGACGAGAGCAGCAATAAGAAAATCAGCTTGATTCATCATCCATGTGAGCAAGAAATCGAGCAGGAGATCGTAGCAGAAGAAGAAAGGTGTTCAAACAGCCCATATAACTCGTCCTATAGCCTAAAGTCGCTGGTGTAGAAACAATCCGAGTCTCAGGAAACCTATCTACAGGCAGCACAGAAGCTGTGCTATGGAGACCCTGGCTAAGGTCATTAGCTCGTCTGCTAGCGGTAACGGGATTATCCGGAGAGTGACTGTCGTTAAATGTCGAAAGCATTTATAAGTATAGCAGGACATTAATCGCCCAGACTTAAGTACTGGAAACACAGAGCCCCATTAGGGCCCGTTCTAAGTCACATCTGTATGGACTCGTGTGCCGCTCTAAATTACAACCGTTAGAAGTGAGTTCGTGCGCAACGTGTGCATGATTTCATGCATTGGTTTGTGTTGCGTGTTTTATGTGTGCCAATTAACTACATGCACGCAATCGTTACTTCAAATGTAGCACCTATTATCCAACGACCAAAAATTACCAATCAATAGCTAAAAACCGATATTAAAATTGTTAACAATCAATGTCGATAAAACAGCAATTATTTCACGATGGAATAAACTAGATTTCATGCATTGGTTTGTGTTGTTACGTGTTTTATGTGCGCCATTTCTACATGCACGCAATCGTTACTTCAAATGTAGTACCTATTATCCAACGTCCAAAAATTACCAATCAATAGCTTAAAACCGATACTAAAATTGTTAACAATCAATGTCGATAAAACAGCAATGATTTCGCGATGGAATAAACTAGATTTCATACATTGGTTTGTGTCGTTGCGTGTTTTATCTGTACCATTTACCTACATGCACGCAATCGTTACTTCAAATGTAGCACCTATTTTCCAACGACCAAAAATTACTAATCAATAGCTAAAAACCGATACTAAAATTGTTAACAATCAATGTCAATAAAACAGCAATTATTTCACGATGGAATAAACTAGATTTCATGCATTGGTTTGTGTTGTTACGTGTTTTATGTGCGCCATTTAACTACATGCACGCAATCGTTACTTCAAATGTAGCCCCTATTATCCAACGTCTAAAAATTACCAATCAATAGCTAAAAACCGATACTAAAATTGTTAACAATCAATGTCGACAACAACAGCGATTATTTTGAGATGGAATAAACTAGATAAACGGTTCCAGAGGCTGCTCGAAACTAAGATCACGTGTACGCACTTCGTGTGGCTTTCATCCGTAACTAGTAGTTGTGTGTTTGCATTGCACAACCGTCTTAGATCCCTAATCATTACTGTCGTCATTCCTAATCTATTATAGTTTATATTATATGTTACGTACTACCAACCTACATATAACCCACTACTATACGTTAATGTGGGCTGCACTGAGTTTATGCGAACTCGTAAAATACGATTATTATGTAAAATGTGAAATGAAATCAATATCGAATAATTATCGATATCGGTTAACGATACATGCCTGGTTAGGAGTTTATGAGGAGAGTTGTAGGCGCGGGAAGTGATTGTACTCCCAAACGACTCCCAAAAGCGCCGCCGCATGCAATAATAAACCAACCTAAGCTAAGGTTATATATATATATATATCAAGTAAGACCGGTGGGCAGGTTCGGGGCATATATACGTTTTTTTTTAATAATGGACCGACTGACTTTCGAAACGAGATAAATTGGGGTGATCAAGTATTGGCTGATAATAAAGGGCCAAGTGCGCATGCGTATTGCTGTTGCCGTCTGTGTACGTCTGAATGCGGCTAGGGGGCAAATTAAATGTTAACACGAACCGTTCCCCATACCCTTTCAATATAAATTGAATTGCTCCTTTATTTTACAACAATGGCGTCTGTACTCTTTACAGGTTTCAGCCGCCCCTCTATTTTATTTAACCTGCTCAGCTTTTGGAAGTCATTTTTGCGAATGAAGAATGAATGCTAATAACTTTCATGTCTAAAAATAGAGCGATTGCATTATTATCCCTCTATGCAATATTGAAGTGCATTGTGACATTTACCGTCGGCAGCCGTTCGGAAGCCGTATTAGAGAATATATATATAGCGGCGGAAAAGAATGCGGTCGGTGAAGGCGTGATTAATCAGTTTGCAAATTGCACGATAAATCTGATTTATATTAGTTACGGGAGTTATGGGAGTTGAAGACGTTAGACGTACAGCCAAATCAGCAGTTATTTCTTATTCGCGGCGACAGCTCGAGTTGATATATCAGATCAGCAGGGCTTGATAATGACTCAGCGGCGAGTGCGTGAAATACGATGAGACAACGAGACAAAGACAAGAAACATTGCACTAAACAAGTATCGAGTAATCTTATATCTATCTGTAAATAAGCCTGAACGCAAAGATATTGCCATCGCTAAAAGTGTCGAAGGTTTCGAAATAACACGGTCCGACGTGCACGCATTACACCGAGTATTTATTGCAGCCTGGGCAGTACTTAAACTTCATTTAAGACACGTTATTACGGATACGTGCAAAATGATGGTTTACGGCATAGAGTGATTGTTTCCGGCTACCGTTTCGCAAAAATTATTTTCGTAGATAAACTATCAGTCTGAAAAAAGCAGCAGTTGCGTGCGCTAGATGAAAAGTAAGCGAAGCGTGTGTATCAATGTTTGTCTGGCGGCAGTATATACGCCATCGTTCCCTGTGTTGGCTGCTATTGCAGTTTCCCTACTCCCGATCATGAACCCACGGGAACCCATGATGATCTCGTTATCGCCTTAGCTCGTTCGTGTGGCGAACTCCGTAAGTCAGAAAACAAGGGTTCTATTGTGTATAATCGTCTTAGATGAAGAATGAGTATGACGTCAAACACGATGCGCATACTATCTCTGACGTAGCAGCAGCGTTCCCAATAGGCGGCAGCATCCGTACCTGGTTAGCTTATACGAAGTCTGCAGCAGCTGCCAACGAGGAAAAGCGGAAATAAGGAAAGTGCAGGAGCAGCAAGCAGCGGCGTTCCATACACCTAAATGCAGTACTCGTGCATACCCTTTGTCTCATTCACCCATCGCCGACACTAGGGCACGACTATCTTCTTCTACTGGTGTGTTGATGATATAGAACTATTTGACAACCTCGTTCAAAGCGCCAAACCTGCCAGTCTCGTTGCTAACCAATATTATCACGCCGCATGGTAGTAGGTAGCATTATCCGTCATGGTATATATATATATATATATATACTAGCGGGATACCCGGCGTTGCCCGGGGAAATCAGTGGCGTTACTCAGTTGGTGACCGCTTGGTTGAAAAGAAAATACCCAAACAAATCGAACTATCTATCTATCCATGCATCCATCCATGCATCCATCCATCCATCGCATTCCATGCCATCCCATCCCATCCCAAATCTCATCCCATCCCATCGCATGCCATCTCATCGCATCCCAGGCCATGCCATGCCATGCCATGCCATCCCATCCCAGGCCATGCCATGCCATGCCATGCCATCCCATCCCATCGCACTGCATTCCATCCCATCCCATCCCATCCTATCCCATGCCATGCCATGCCATGCCATCCCATGCCATCCCACCCCATCGGATGCCATCCCATCCCATCCCAACAGTAAAAAATAATAAGAAATCTAAAGATAAAAGTCATTAAAATAAAAAAGTCATTAAAATAAAAAAGTCAAAAATTATAAATAATAAAATGAAATTATATAGAAAATATAATAATATTTGATATGTAACCTACATAGGCTTCCGTGAAGTGTTCCCGTCAGTTTGCGCTACCATTATCATCTACCATAGTTTATTCTGGATTTTTACTAAACGTTTAAATGTAGTAAAAAAATTACTAACGGTGAATACGGCAAAAGTACATACTAAACAGTCCAAAAGTAAAGAAACAAAGCATTTTCTGAGGTGGGATTCGAACCAAGAATCAATGGTTTAGGAGTACGATGCTTTATCCACTCGGCTACTGGGCCGTTATGGTTATACACTATGGATTCACACGTACGTGATGTATAATGTTAATCAGTACGCCATCTATTGATGAATAGAATTTTTATAACATTTTTAACTTTTTAACTTTTTTAGAACCTCCCAGACGTGCTGATTCTGAAAATATATTTCGTTTTCTTCTAAGCTGAGGTGTTCTCTAGTTATGCGCAAACACACAAATTCGGCTGAATAACTTTATATATATAGAAGATATATATATATATAGAGAGAGAGAGAGAGAGAGAGAGAGAGAGAGAAAGTCATATATTTCATATA
>NW_014577418.1:253098-254581 GCF_000485595.1 Priapulus caudatus
GGCTTAACGCAGCCATCACATACTTAGAACGCACGCACGTTTAGAAATGTTTTTATTACGGGAATGATTACCAAGCGTAACTTCTGGCGAGAATAAACATAAATGTAATGTTTAGCGATAACAAAATTGTTTATACGACAATTTCCAAGTTATCATTATGCATAGCTATAACGCATCGTAGTTGAGTATATATCCCCGGAGAAGTTCTTCTCCCGTTTTCAGAGGCCGGCAACAACAATAACGACACTGCCCACACGAGCAAAGTCAATGGATATTTCTTATAAAAACGCTTACGAAACGTAAGGCAAGAGTCGCTGCCATTGCGTCTCGTTCGGTCCACTGAATAAGGCTCATGAGTAAAGAATACAATTAGCCTTCGCGCGACGCGTTTCGGCTCTGAAATGTATCTGATAAAAACGCGTGAGATTTGATCGATATCACTGCGAGAACGCTAGCCAGACCGAGTATCACGCCGTGCATTCTTCAACCCTCAGTCATATTATGAGCCGTTAATATATAATACACACTGGCTCGCGAAATGGATTAGTACAGAATCAAATGAATTCTCAAGAAGATTGTGATAGATAGGTAAGAAGCGCGACGTTTTATTGTTAATGAATCAGTAAAGTCTAATAAGAAGAAATACGTCTGATTGATGACGGAATCACCATATTAGGTAGAAACGTTATTGTGATTCACCGTTTGTACGTTTGAGGTCAGGGGCCCATTGTCAAAACACAAAATTAGCACTCTTAACATTAGCAGTAACTTTACGATGTTTCGGGCAACGGCCCCAAGAATTTCTAACATAACGCATCTCAGATAAGAATCGTCTTCGGGAGAATTTCATCGGTTTCCGAGTCAGTCTAGTACCACCACGGTGAACTAACCCATATTCAGCTGCACGAAGATATCCCCCATGTAGCTGCCACGAAGCATGTGAAGCAGTTCCACGCCCTGTCACAGGGGCACGGGAGAAGCATGCAGCCAGCATATTGGCAGTACGTGACATGACTGACATGACCGACCGACATGACCGACATGACCGTGACATGACCGACATGACTGTTGTTATCATCTGACCACTGACGAAGTATACGGATAGCAGCGGTTAGTTTTCCAACATGTCCGAGGTTTCTTTCCCAATGACTGCATTGCAAGCGGAAGGCGCAAGCGACGTGAGAGGTGTGGGGGAGGGCGTGAGGGGCGTGAGAGGTGTGGGAGAAGTGGCGGATGGCGTGAGAGGTGTGGGAGGAGTGGTGAGGGGCGGAGTGCTTAAGAGGTGTGGGAGGAGTGGTGAGGGGCGGAGTGCTTGAGACGTGTGGGAGGAGTGGTGAGGGGCGGAGGGCGTGAGAGGTGTGAGAGGAGTGGCGGAGGGCGTGAGAGGTGTGGGAGGAGTGGCGAGGGGCGTGAGAGGTGTGGGAGGAGTGGCGAGGGGCAGAGGGTGTGAGAGGTGTGGGAGGAGGGGCGAGGGGCGGAGGGC
>NW_014577418.1:254591-256148 GCF_000485595.1 Priapulus caudatus
GGAAAAGAAAAGATCGGAAGAGAGAGAGAGAGAGAGAGAGAGAGAGAGACAGAGAGAATTTGCAGACAAGGAAAGAGGAGAGCGAGCGAGCGAAATAAAAACAGACATTTCGGTCGATGTCGCAAAGAAGAACATTGCCTTAGATTGAGATTAATCATCATTTTGGCTTCTGCTCATTTCATCTAAACGGTGCGGTAAGGTATGCCGGAGGTCTATCTGTACTGCCGGAGCTCATGGCATTACGCATGCGTCGTACGTAGCCACAGACATGCCTATTGACCCTCATCGTAATCACTGCCTCAGTGGCCACGACGCATATTTTCGCGGTCTATGATAATTATGAATGTCTTCAATTCTCCGTAATGAAGATGCTTTTATCTTAGGAAAACATTCTAAGGATACCTCCGCCGTACCACGAGATGAGCTTGTATATTTGCCTATAATTCATTTAACTGTGTACTCAGTGTTACAGCATCACTGAACCAGTACACTGATTCATTACGTCTCCGACAGGCCGGTTAATAATCCTTAATTAATGTTACACAGCTATGCAACGCCTGGAGGGTGTGTTCGCGGTCACATAATTAGTACGTGGGTCGATGCTAGCCTTGACAGAGATATGGCCGCCACTTCGGTTTTCGCATGACCATTTTTAACCACATGCACACGCACCTATATATATATATATATATATATATATATATATATATATATATATATATATACATATCGGCTTAGTTTGAAAAAGACACGTGTGTCCGTTACAATGCCGAACATATTAAAACATATTTGTGCCTGTTTTACGACGCTCTATTTCCGAGAATCTCTCATTAGAGACTAGGACTCAGATGACTAATTATAAATATTTCATTTTAAATCGCCTCTGTGCCATTACGTTCAAGAACTATATTATCTCTGTTCGCAATAAGATGTTTGTAATACATATATACGTATATATTATTCGAAGTAGTACACCGAATACTCGAACGGAATATATACGAAACGTTCCCCTATAGCACGTTAGGTGTCCATGATACTTACCCTTACACCATCACAGGCAAATCTACAGCGGCAAAGAAGAACATTATTTCGGTAATAAAGGCAAGCTAACGTTTGATCTTGCAATCCGCTAGGAAAATGATCATTTAAAATCAATCTGTGATAGCTTCTAGCGTGGCTGCATTGTATCTAAAGCCGCGTAACGGATGTACGCCAGTCTATGCGGTAGCGAGATTCATATTATGGCCTGCAGATAGGAATACTGTCAATATCTGATTAGCTCGTCTAGAGAGCGCACAATAAAGACAGTCAGCGAACTCGTGCGTAAAAATTAGTCTGCTTTGACGGGAGTAGCGACTTTAAATACGAGTCTGGCTCTAGCCCTCCGCATCATCTCACCACTTACACACACATATATTACGAACACACACACACGTACACACACTCACACACGCGAAGAAACACACGTACACACGTACACACACACACACACACACACACACACACACACACACACACACACACACACACACACACACACACACACACACACACACA
>NW_014577418.1:256173-264083 GCF_000485595.1 Priapulus caudatus
GGGATGCACTTTAAAAGTCCTTATATATTCACGTGCTCGTTTCCTGTCATTCTGCGAAAGGACTAGACTAATAATAGGCTCACATCTGCACTAACGCTAAATGAGTTTGTGCTGCCGTTGTTAGTTCTGCGAGCTAAAATTCCACAGACGCAATTATTGTGTTTCAAATGTCCATTAGACTGGCGGTGCTGGAATGAGCGATGAGTGCCAGCAGGTGTGAACCTAAGGATGGCGCGACGTCGTCATTGGTGTTTGTTGGTGGGTGTGTCTTGCTGTGTGTGGTGCGTGTGTGTGTGCGTGGTTGTGTGTGTGTGTGTGTGCTTGGGTGCCGGGTTGGTGTCGTTGCTGCTGTGCCTGCGTGTGTCTGGTGTGGGTGTGGCACGCCGCTCATGTCGTGTGTCCGTGTTGTGTCCCGAGAGCTGGTGGTGTGTGGGGGTGTGGGGTGGGATCGCGCTCCTCGGTGGCTGTGTGGGGGTGCCCCTCCCGCCCTGCGCTGGGCCGTTTGGTGCCTCGCTCGCTCTCGGGCCTGTGTGTGTCGGGACTCGTGTTGTGTTGTGAGGAGTGCGGTGTGTTGGGGTGTGCTGGCGGTGGGGTGTGGGTGTGCTGGGTCGGTGTCGGTGTGGGTTGTCGCGTGATGGTGTGTGGGGTGTGGTGGTGTGTGTGGTGTTGTTGTGTGGTGTGTTGTGAGTGTGGTGTGTGTGGTGTTGGTGTGTGTGGTGTAGGTTGCTGGTGTGGGGGTACTGTGTGGTGGGTGTGTGTGTGTGTGTGTGTGTGGTGTGTTGTGTGTGTGTGGGTGTGTATCGCGCGCGCGTGTCTGTCTGTTTTTTCTGTCTCTGTCTGTCTTCTATCTGTCTGCGTCTGGTCAATCGTCCTGTTCTTGCTAGGCCATCTATGACAATACGACATACGCATTATACGCTCTCTTCCTGATGACACAGTTCTAGGAAGAGATCTTCTGTATGGACATGATATTATTGTATGTGTTGTGCCGTAATCAATGATGGAAGTATAAGTCCAGCGGCATGTATGAACGGTCAAGCAGTGAATGTCCCGCCTGTAAAGCGGGAGACGTGATGACCGGGTTGATCCGGGTGCGCCAAGATTGGTGCCAGTAGGGAAAGGAGAGGTTCGGTTGGCCGTCCTTCGTACAGCCGCCAGTGATGCGGAGGCAGGCGCGCTGTAATAGGTGCGGGTCGTCGATGATAGTTCCATGAGGGCCCGTATCGATCGGGACCGAGCGCACGCACAGCAGCGAACCGTGTGGAATATACAGGTGAATATGAAAATGCTAAAAGGTGCATGGCGGATGCATCGGCTCGTTCCCACATCTCTTAAGCGCCACATTGTTCCTTCATTTAACCCACGCATAGCAACTCCATTCAATTTCCCTACCTGAAACACTACTATAAAGTGAAGGAGCCGAACGTGCTCGTTTACGTATCTCCTCCGAAACCGTGTGCGCGTGTGCTCGCGCGAATCGATCTGGGCCCCTTCTGGGCGGCGCACTAGATTTCCCGCTACGTTAGAACGCGATTTTCATCGAAACTGACTTTTTGAGGCGAATTTTCTAAAAAAGTTATTGTGTCCTCGAAGAAACTTCGGCATTGCATGCGAAACCCGGCACCAAGGCAGAGTACGGCTGAATCACTCAGCACCACTTTAAGTATCGCCAAATCGCGCATGCGCAGCGCAATCAGAGGCATTGTGATCTACCTGCACTCGCATGACGTCCGACTGTGAATCACGGCGTCGACGCGGCGCGCGTTGCCGCTGCGGTGTATAATCAACGGCAAGCACTGCCGCGCAGCAGCTGGAGGCGAAAATTTTAAGCACAGAAAAACCCCTAAGTAGATGACGGCTGAAGTGTAATGTGTGTGTGTGGTGTGTGTGTGTGTGGTGTGGTGTGTGTGTGTGGTGCTGTGTGCGTTGCGTGCGTCTGTGACGTGTGCGTGTGCGTTTATGTGATGTGCGCGCCGTGTGTGTGTAAATGTGGTATAGTGTGCGTGGTGCGGCGTGTGATTGTGCGTGCCATGCCGCGTATGCGTGTGAATAACGGTGCGTACGTGCGGCGCAGCGTGTGTGCAAGACATTGGTACCACGGCGAGGTGTAGACCGTCCCGGCGCTTACGCTCGCTCCAATTGCTGCTGACAATTTATACGGCCGTGTTCGATTGTCGAAGAGCACACACTGACCACACTAATGATAATACATAACTTTGAAATTGTGTGTAAACTATAATCTGTTTCTCAGGTTTTAATATAAGTATTACTACTACTAATGTGAGCATTAAAGGTTAAAACAATAAGTCCTGTAATGAGGTGGAGCCTTCCACCATAGCATCAGCAAGCCACACTAACGCGCACGCGAGCACGCACACCGGCACGCAGCACACACACACACACACACACACGACTAACACACACACACGACCAAAGACATTGCGGCGGCGGTGTAGTAAAACAGCCATCACTGCTGCGCACGCTGTGAAGGCGAAAATTAAGACAAAGCCGCCAACGAGATATTTAACAGCTCAGTTGAGTTGTGTGGAGGGTGTGTCGCGTGTGTTGCGTGGTGTCGTGTGCGTGTACATGTGCGTGTGCGTGTGGCGTGTTCGTTGTGCATGTGGTGGCGTCGTGCGTGTGGCGTGTTGCGTTGTGCGTGTGGCTGTATGTATGTATGTATGTATGCGGTGTGTGGTTGCGTGCTGCGTGTGTCGGCATGTCGCGTGTTGAGTGTATGTGTGTGCGCGCGCCTGTGGTGTGTGTAAATGGATATGTGTGTGCCGTGGGTGTCGCGTGTGATGTGCGGCGCAGTGCCCGTGTGGTGTAGGAATGCGGTGTGTGCGTGCGTGCGCGCGTGTGTGTGGCTGATGCGTGCTGTGCGCGTGTGTGCAATATTTTGACAACGGGAGCGTGTAACCCTGGCCCGCCGCCGTCCCACGTGGCTTTCAAGAAAATATATCTCAAACTACCTCGTAATGCGATTTTGCGTTTTTTATAAGAATTTGACTATCATTGATCTGTCTAACCAGAATTAAATTTTCAAAAAATATCTAAATAAGTAAAAATTGTTCTATTGGAAATCAGCTGGCCATTCCTAAAATTCCCTCTCCCTAGAATTCTACATTAATCCTCTTCTAAAATTGTCAGATTTTATATAATTAGATTACAATTTATTTTAAAACAAAAATATTGGTATAAGTGACTCGAGTCAAATAGCAGTATTTTCGTTAACTGTAAATAACATCTCGAAATAAAAGTGAGAGATAAATGGTTCAAATCCGTCATCGCTCGGAAGTCAGACGCTCCACCTCTGGAACCCGTTCTGGAGGACGGGTAATAGCTTAGTAATGCTATTATTACTCCGCGTCTTACCCGACGACCTATACGCGGGCCCGATTTCACTGTCATCAAGCGGAAGATTTGCATGTCTTGCATACATTCAATATTACGTTTGGCTTGCAATCGAAACTACCTTGCAGCTACGTTCACAAGCAGTTATGAATGTGCCGTGGTGTTGTATTATTCCGTATTGTTAGTTCAGTTCGTGCAGCACGTAAAATACTTAGCTCTACATCCGCGACGTTCCGGCTGGTAAGTCGCGATGCGGTCAGATTGATCGCTGGCGATTGAGAAAGCTTGTGAAACTATCTGTTAATTATTTTGAATAAAAATTTCTTTTGGCGCTGAAGCCATGTGATGCGTTGATAGTTCTGTGGCACGATCGTTGTTTGCGGGATGTATTAAGAAATGAAGAGTCGCTTCACCGATATAGTAATAGCAATAGCTGGCGGTAAGCAGGCGGCAGCGGCAGCAGCAGCAGCGAGCAAGCAGCAGCATCAGGTAGTAGTAGATAGTAGTAGTAGTTAGTAGTAGTAGTGAGTATGTAGTAGTAGTAGAGTATAGTAGTAGTAGTAGCAGTAGTAGTAGTATAGTAAGTAGTAAGTAGTATTAGTGCAGTAGTAGTAGTTAGGTAGTAGTTACAGTAAGGCAGTGTAGCAGGTATGCACGTACGGCATTTAGGGCATAGCAGTAGCAGTAGCAGTTATCAGTAGCAGTAACAGTAGCCAGTAGGCAGTAGGCAAGTGAGGCAGAGTAGGCAGTAGGGCATAAGCAGTAGCAGTAAGCAGTAGCAGTTAGCAGTAGCAGTAGCAGTACAATAGTCAGTAGCAGTAGCCGTAGCAGTAGCCCGTAGCAAGAGACAGGTAGTGCAGTAGCAGTTAGCCAGTAGCAGTAGCAGAGCAGTAGTCAGGTAACAGTGGGTACGCACACGCAGCCGCTTTTTCAACTGCGATTGATCGCCCGATAGAAACGAGCCGATATCGGGTAGGGTGCGCGTTTATTTTGTAGACGATGTACATTACGATTATTTTTATCGATGATTGTTGCCAAATCAAACAATGTTGATTTTGAGCCGATTATTTGAAGCGATTTTTGTGTATCTCGACAAAGATTTTTGTGTTGTTGCGCGTGAACTGCAGGAAAATCGTCTACCGATAAATATTGAACATGCCAATAGCTGAAACGTGCCGCGTGTCACATGAGCATTACATTTGTAATCGTAGGTTTATTATGACATCACAGTTTTACGCT
Source organism: Priapulus caudatus (assembly GCF_000485595.1). Lineage (NCBI taxonomy): Eukaryota > Metazoa > Priapulida > Priapulimorpha > Priapulimorphida > Priapulidae > Priapulus > Priapulus caudatus. The sequence goes on from NW_014577418.1 coordinate 260,767, forward strand.
AGGTGTGGCGGTGTGTATCGGAAGCGCGCGCTTCGAGTTCCGATTTTTACAAACGATGAGAATTTTTTAATACGGACCCGATTTTGGGTAGGTGCGAGCGGCCTTTAAACGGTAGAAGTGGCATCAACAGCAGAGGCAGCAGGCAGCAGCGCAGCACAGCAGCAGGCAGCAGGCCGCAGCAGCAGCAATGTTCATTGCTATCATCATCGACAGATGGCAGCCAGCGGCGACTCGCGGCCGTCAGCAGCAGCATAGCAAGCAGCAATCCATTGTTCAGTAAATACGAAGTGCGGCCCTCATTCTCGAAGTAATAAAATAAATCCCCTAATTTTAGAGTACTGAAAACGTGTTTCGCTCGAATTTACAATAATTACCGTATAAACGTATCTATCAATAACGAATGCGCACATCCGTCGCTAATGCAGAATTCTTTGTCAATCGTTATTGCCACGCGCGGAGTGTAGAGCGTCCAGACAGAGGAAGTAGTACTCAAGTATAATGGCGAATATTTAATATTTGTGGTTTTCACCAGTTGACGCCAAGGACAAGACATCTGACGCATTGTCTGACGCGGAGCATCTGTCAATGGTAGCAGAGCGGCGGAATACCCAAGAATCTGCATGATACTGAACTAGTTGCAATCATAGTTGCTTCGCTGGTGTGTATTGTACAGAAACCACAGCGCGCCATTTCGCGCACCCACGATCCTTATTACATGGTGTACCGTGTGGCACCACTAACAATATAAGTTACAGCAATGAGTTTGTCTACGGTTGCGAGCAGTGCATCATGGGTCCTAAGCATTTAGTCCGGTGATACTGCATGTAGGGTAGAGTGTTCCAACTTTTTAATGGCAATTAATCGGTCATAATACATATATATAGATGTGTCATCGGTCATATATTAGTTTTGGTTTAATGAATTATAGGTAGGGTTAGGATTAGGGTTAGGGTTAGGGTAGGGTTAGGATTATCAAATCATTAATCATTAATTATTAATGATAAAAGTAAGTACACCTTAATGGACGATTAGGCGCCTTTACTTCGGCCTGCACTGTAATCTATTAATTACGGAATACACTATGGATGATGGCTCTTTCGGCCGTGTGATTATACCATTTGGCCAGCGTGCTTTCCGCGACCGGGATGAGGGACAATTTCTACAGCAGCAGAACAAAGAACCAAATAAATTTTTATAAATATAAAAGATGCGAATAAATGTAATGTGATGTACATTTGAAGCCATTATAGGACGAGATGGGATGCGAGAGGAAGGAAAGAATAAGTGAAGTGAGTGAGTGAGTGATGAGTGAGTGAGTGAAGTGAGTGAGTGAGTGAGCTGAGTGAGTAGGAGTGAGTGAGTGAGTGAGTGAGTGAGCGGTGAGTGATGTGCGTGGTTGTGTGTTGTGTGTGTGTGTGTGTTGTTTATCTATCTATCTATTTATCTATCTATCTATCTATTTATTTATCTATCTATCTATTAATCTATCTGTTTATCAATCTATTTAGGATTGCCTGACGCCAGTGCTCTCCGGCAACCCGGCTGACTTTGCATCAGCTGGGCAAGACCTCGTGTCTGTGCGAGTCAAAACTCAGAAGCCTGCCGGTCCTCGTGAACTTGAACATTGTTTTCTGAATTTGTATGCATCGAACCATCCGTGCTAACCCGAATACACGGAATTTTCCATTTCTCCCACAGACGGGTAGTTACCTATGGTATCAGCGACTTTAAATTTCTCGGCATGGCAAATTTTTGAACCACCCCGCATAATTATTTTAACCACACAGGTATAGTCACTGCTCTGCACGAAGGAGGTTCAGAGACTTCATACGCCTGTCCAGTTTCTATCTCTCTATCATTCGCTAAACCATCGCTATCTAGCATATGAGCAAATCTTGAAAATCAATCATCAAATAAATAAATCGAACATCATAAAACAAATACCTTTCAGTATGTTCGGCATTGTAACGGACACGCGTGTACAGAGACTCCAGATGCCTGCCCAACCCATAACCACACATCGTAATATTAGTTGCTACAATTACGCATAGATCTAGACGCAGAATAACCTAGCTCTAGTACTATAGTCCTTGTTGCCACAGGCCCTGTGGCAAAAAGGGCAATAGTAGGCCTACTAGCGCTAAGAGTAACCCAGCCTTCACGACGCACGTTAACGATTCTACTTAACGTCGCTACCTAAAAAAATCCCACAACGCACGGTCGAATTTCTCTCCGCGAGAGACCAGATCCTGGTGAGGTGAAGTAGTTCAAGCAATTCAACTTGCTCGGCAGGAGTTCGAAGCTCACTCGATGATCAATTCAGTGCAATTGGCGTGGTAATTCGAACCGGTAAAAGAGCCCCCTGTGACTAGACAGTCTGACATTGCCTGTCGTTAAATGTTGAACGGAATTGAATTGCAAAAAAAATGATGGTGGTGACAACAACGTGATGTAATGTGAAACATCGGTGATCCCGGTACGAGTCTAGTCTCCCGGGTGTATCCGCCACACATGCAAGCCACAGGGTCCGCATATGTTCATATATATCGAGAGTCCATAACAGAACATTTTCTTTTAAAGACTCTTTATATATTTATATATATATATATATATATATGAATATATATATATATGTGCGTGGTTGTGTGTTGTGTGTGTGTGTGTGTTGTTGTGTGTGTGCGTGTGTGTGGGTGTGTGGTACGTGTGTACGTGTGTTTCTTTCGCGGTGTGAGTGGTGTACGTGTGTGGTGTTTCGTATAATGTGTGTGTAGTGGGTGAGAAATGATGTCGGGGGCTAGAGCCACGACTCGTATTTAAAGTCGTCTACTGCCGTCCAAAGCAGACTAATGTTACCCGTAGTTCGCTGACTGTCTTTATTGTGCGGCTCTCTAGACGAGCTAATCAGATAATTGGCAGTATCCTATCTGGCAGGCCATCAATATGAATCCTCGCTACCGCATAGCACTGGCGTACATCCTTACGCGGACTTTAGATAGCAATGGCAGCACGCTAGAAGGCTACACAGATCGATTTTAAAAATGATCAATTTTCCTATCGATGCAAAGAATCAAACGTTAGCTTGGCCTTTAATTACCGAAATAATGTTGCTTCTTTGCGCGGCTGGTAGATTTGCCTGATGATGTGTAAGGGTAAGTATGCATGGACAGCCTAACGTGGCTAGGGGGAACGTTTCGTATATACATTCCGTTTCGAGATCGGTGTAGCTACTCGAATAATTATATACGTATATATGATTACAAACATTGCTTATGTCGAACTCAAGAGATAATATAGGTTCTTTGAACTTAATCGGCACA
>NW_014577418.1:264108-272318 GCF_000485595.1 Priapulus caudatus
TTAGTGGTGAGTGATAGTGAGGTGACGGCGAAACTGAGTGAGGTGTGCGTGCTGTGGTTGTGTGGTGTGTGTGGTGTGTGTGTGTGTGATGTGTGTGTGTGTGGGTAGTGGTGGTGGTTGTGTGTACGTGCTGTAGCGTGATGTTTCTTCGCGTGTGTGGAGTGTGTGTACGTGTTGCTGTGTGTCGATATATGGAATGTGTGTTAGTGTCAGTCGGTGAGATGTGTGATGCGGCGCGAACGAGGGCTAGAGCCAGACTCGTATTTTAAAGTCGCTACTCCCGTCAAAGGCAGCACTAATGTTGTGTTTACGCACGAGGGTTCGCTGACTGTCTTTTTGTGCGCTCTCTCGACGACGCTATATCCAGATGATGGCAGGTATTCCTGGATCTGCAGCGCGATAATATGAATCTCGCTAACCGCATGACTGGGTACATCCGTTACGCGGCTGTCTAGTAACAATGCAGCCGCGCATAGGCAGCTATCAGCAGATCGGGATTGGTTCCGAAGATGATTATTTTCCTAGGCTGGATTGCAACGATCAACTGTTTATAGTTGCCTTTTTACGAAATAATGTTTTCTTCTGGCGCTGCGTACTGATATTGCGTGAGTGGTTAAGGGTAGTGATCTGGCAGCCTACACGTGCTTATAGGGAAGTTTGTATAATTCCGTCGACGATTCGGGATGTACCACTTCGATAATAGGTTACGTGATATGATAGTATTACAAACAGTTCTGTATTTGGAACAGGATAATTATAGTCCTTGAAGTAACTGGCAGACAGAGGCGCATTTTAAAATGAAATATTTATTTATTAGTCATTCTGGAACAGTCCTAGTCTTCTCTGGAGGATTCTCGGAACTAGAGCCGATCGTAAAACGGACCTCATAATGTGTTTATAATGTTCGGCATTGCTTAACGGGTACGCACCGTGATCTTTTTCAAATACACTAAGCCGATATGATATATAGCCTCACTCACTCACTCACTCACTCACTCACTCACTCACTCACTCACTCACTCACTCACTCACTCACTCACTCACTCACTCACTCACTCACTCACTTAATCTCTTTCCTTCCCTCTCGCTCCCCCATCTCTCTATATTGGTTCATGTACATCACATTACATTTATTCGCATTTTAATTTATAAAATTTATTGGATTTCTTTGTTCTGTGCTGTAGAAATGTCCCTCATTACCCGGTCGGAAACACCTGGCCAAATGGTATATACACGCGAGAGCATCAATACCTAGTGTATCTCGTAATTAATAGATTACAGTGAGCCGAAATAAAGGCTAACGCTCCATTAAGAGTGTTCTTAACTTTGATATCATTAATAATTAATGATTAATGATTGATAATCCTAACCCTAACCCTAACCCTAACCCTAATCCTAACCCTAACCTAAATGACATTAAACCAAAAACTAATATATGACCATGACCATATATATATGTTATTATGATCATTAATGACATTAAAGTTGGGAACACTCCTACCTAATGCAGTATCACCCGGACTAAATGCTAGGACCCCATGATGCACTGCTCGCAACGTAGCAAACTCATTGCTGTAACTAATATTGTTAGTGTGCACACGTACACAGTAATAAGATCGTGGGTGGCGAAATGGCGCGTGTGGTGTCTGTACAAACAAACCAACGAAGCAACTATGATTGCAACTAGCTTCACGTATCAATGCAGACATTCTTTGAGTATTCCGCCGCTCTGTACCATTGCAGATGCGACCGGGTCAGACAATGCGTACAGTGTCTGTCGTTCGCGTCATATGGGTGAAAACAAATACTTAAATATTCGCATTTTACTTGGTACTACTGTCTGTCTGCCGCTCTACACTCGCGAGTGGCATAACGATGCAAGAATTTGCATTAGCGACGGTGTGACGAATTCGTTATTGATGATACTTTATTACGTAATATTGTAAATTCGAGGAAAAACCACGTTTCAGTACTCTCAATTAGGGATTTACTTGAGAAATGAGGGCCGCCACTTCGTATTTACTGAAACAATGGGATTGCTGCTGCTACTGCTGCTGCTGCCGCCGCAGTCGCCGCTGCTGCAGCTGATGATGATAATAGCAATGAACATTGCTGCTGCTGCTGCTGCTGCTGCTGCTGCTGTTGATGCCACTACCGTTAAAGGCCGTCGCACACCTACCCAAAAATCGGTCCGATTAAAAAATATCTCATCGTTGTAAAATCGGCTCAGCGCGGATCGCTTTCGCGATAGAACACCCGCACACCTAGCGATAAACATGTGATGTCATCATAACTAGTCAGATAATCGTAAAATAGTCATGTGACACGGGCACGATCAGCTATTGGTCTGTTCAAATATTTATCGTAGCACGATTTTTTCGCTGAGTTCACGCGCACACCACAAAAATCATTGTCGGATTAACAATACGTTTCAAATAATCGTTCAAAATCAAAACATGTTTGATTGGAAACAATCATACCGATAAAAAATAGATCGATAAGTAAACATCGAATCATACAAATAAACGCGCACACCTACGCCGATATCGGCTGATTTCTATCGGGCCGATCAATCGCGTGAAAAATCGGCTGGTGTGCGACCCACTTCTTACTAACTACTGCTACTGACTACTGCTACTGCTGACTGCTATCTGCTACTGCTACGGCTACTTGGCTACGGCTACTGCTCACTGCTACTGCTACTGCACTGCTACTGACTACTGGCTGCTGCTCACTGCTACTGCTACTGCTACTGCTACCTGCTACTGCTATGCACTGCTACTGCACTGTATGCTACTGCTACTGCTACGCTACTCGCTACGCTACTGCTACTGCTACTGCTACTGCTACTTCGCTACTGGCTACTCACTACTACTACTACTACTGCTACTAACTACATAACTACTACTACTACTACTACTACTACTACTATACTGCACTAACTACCACTAATGACTACTACTACTACTACACTATAGCCTACTCACTACTTACTGACTACTACTAAACTTACTACTACTACTACTACTACTCTGCTGCTGCTGCTGCTGCGCTGCTGCTGCCGCTGCCGCTGCTACCGCAGCTATTGCTATTACTATTATCGGAAAGCGACCTTTCATTTCTTAATGAAATCCCGCAAACAAACGACGTGCACAAACTATCAACGATCACATGGTTCAGCGCCAAAAGAAATTTTTATTCAAATAATAACAGTTAGTTTCACAGCTTCTCAATGCGCAGGAAATCTGACCGCATGGAAACTTACCAGCCCGGAACGTCGCGAGTAGAGTAAGTATTTTACGTGTGCACGAACTGCAATCCCGAACTACAAACGAATAATACACACGGCACATTCATAACTGCTGTGAAGTAGCTGAGTAGTTTCGATTGCAAGCAACGTAATCATTGTATGTATGCAAAGACATGCAAATCTTCCGCTGATGACAGATGAAATGGGCCCGGTATAGCGTCGGTAAAGACGGGGAGTAATATAGCATTACTAGCTATACGCACGTCCTCCAGACTGGTTCGAGTGGGTGCCTGACATGAGGATCGGACCGGTTAACCATTTATCATCTCCACTTTTATTTGTAGATGTTATTTCACAGTTAACGAGAAAATACTGATATTTAGACTCGAGTCATATACGCAATATCTGTTTAAATAAATTGTATCTTAGCAATATATATAAAATCTGAAATTTTAGAAGAGGAGCATGTGAATTTTAGAAAGAGGAGAATTTTAGGCAGAATGGAGTAGATTTCATAGAACAATTTACTTAATTTAGATATTTTTTGAAAAATATAATTCTGGTTAGAAGCATGCAATAATAAGTCAAATACTTTTAAAAAACAGCAAAAGAAATGCATTGACGAGTAGTTGAAGATATATTTTCTTGAACAGCGCAGATGGACGGCCGGCGCAGGGTTACACCTCCGCGTGTAATATTTGCACACACGCGCGCACACACGCATCACCAGCACACAACGCGCGCACGCACGCACACACCGCATTCACACACACACGGGCATGGCCACGCACAACACACGCGCACGACCACGCACACAGTCTGACATACCAATCTAACACACACACGGGCGCGCACACACATACACTCAGCACGCACATGCACACGCCACACGGCGACACACACGCATACATAGCAGTACATACATACAGCGCACGAAGCAGCCCCCGATCGGGACGCAAACGCAACACGCACACAGCACACGCACACGCACATGCACCAACGAACACGCACACGCCACATCGCAACATGCACGCACAGCAATGCACACCCCACGCACGACACGCACACACACATACACACACATACAATGCAGCTCGTACTGCGATTGGGGTTTCGTCTTAATTATTTCGCATTCACAGGCCGGGCGCGCCAGTGATGTGGCGTTATACACCCACGCGGGCGCGCGCATGTCTTTGGTGTGTGTGTGTGTGTGTGTGTAGTGGTGTGTGTGCGTCGTGCCGGTGTCGCGTGCGTGCAGTGCGGTTAGTGTGGTCTTTGCTATGAATCTAGTGAAGGCTCCAACCTAATATAAGGCTTTCGTTGTTTACCTTTAAATCTACACATTAGTATCACGGCTAATATTATCATAAAACCCGTGAAGAATAACAGAGTTAATAGTTTAACACAATTTCAAAAAGGTTCATGTATATATATAGGTGGTTGTGTGTGCCTCTTGAGAGCAATCGAACAACGGGGAGAGAAAGCGAGAGTGGAGCCGGGTAAGGCGGGAGGGTACACCTCCCGTTACCAAATGTTTGCAACGACGACGCCGGCACGCACGTACCGCGACGCGTATTCAACACCACATACGGCAGCGCCGCACAATCACACAGCGACGAGCCACCGCACACATCGGTAGCCATACCCATTTTACAGCGAGCAACGGGCGCGCACACACATAGAGGCGCACACGCATCACGCACCGCACGCACGCAACGCACACCACAGCACAATCAGCACACCACCACACACACACACACCACACACACACGGGCAAGCACACACACACACACAGCCACATTACAACTTCAGCGTCTCTCGTTGGTTCTCTAAATTTTCGCCCTCACAGCTGTGCGCGCAGTGCTTGGGTTGTTTATAATCACCCGCCCAGCCGCAATCGGCACAGCGCGTCGACGGTGCCCCGTGAATTCAAAGGTGGACGTTGCGGTAGCGCCAGGTGTTCACATGCTCTGGATTGACTGCGCAATGCGGATGTTGGGCGATCTTAAAAGTTGGTGCGGGATTGCACGTGGTACTCGGCTTTGGTTGCGGGTTCGATGAATGCCGAAGTTGATCTTCGGCACAATAACTTTTTAGAAAATTGCCAAACAAGTCAGTTAACGATGGAAAAATCGCGTTCTAACCACGTAGGGAATCTAGTCCGCCGACGCCGCAGAACGGGCGCCCAGCTTCGATCGCGCGAAGCACCACGCGCACGTCTTTCGAGGAATCACGTAAACGACACTTCGGCTCGCTTCACTATTATATAGTAGATGTTTCAGGCTAGGGAAATTGAATGGGATTGCTAGTGCGTGGGGTTAAATGAAGGAAAATGTGGCGCTATAATAGATCGTGGCAACGAGGAGATAGCATCGCAGAATGCACCTTTTAAGCATATTTCATATTCACCTGTATATTTCCAACATGTTCTGCTTCCATCTATGACAAATACGACATACGCTTAATACGCTATCGCTCAAGAAGATTTCTTCCTATGACAATAATGTGCGAGTACAAACTTCGTTCGCGGCTTTACAGCTGAAATTCACTGGGCTTCGTTCATAATAGCGCTACTAAACTCCTATGATACGCAAGAACACATACAATAATATCTGTCATAAGTAAGAACTTCCATGACAAATAGTGTCATAGAGAGCCGTGATATGCGGTATGTCGTATTTTGTATAGATGCTAGAGCAGAACAGGACGATTGGACAGACAGACAGATAGACAGACAGACAGAGACAGAAAAAACAGACAGACACGCTTCGCGCGCGTACACAGCCCACACACACACACACAACACACACACACAGCACAGCCCACGCCCACATACACCGCACAGCACACATCACACCACAGAGTGCACACACACACACCAAAATCACGACCGGCCCCGCCGCGCAGCCCCACACACAACCGCACACCCAACGGGCACCAACACACACACACACAAGACACACAACACACACGGCAAAAACCACACATCACGACATACCGCACACACACACACAGCCGGCACAGCACACCACCACATCACACGCACACACAACACAAAGCAACACACACACAACACACGCGACACACACACACACACAAACAACACACACACACACACACCAACACACACACACACACACACACAACACAACACACATACACAAACACACCACACAACACACACACACAAACACAAACACACACACACACACACACACACCACACACACACACATCACACCACAAACCAACACACCACACAACACACAAAATAAACGCCGCAATCCTTTATTCACACCGACGTGCTGGCCTCGATCGTACATCGATCATTCCTAGCCCCCGCAGGCTATGGACATTTTAACACACATATGCGTGTGAATTTTAATCTGCAGTAAACCAGCACAACTATTTGCGTTAGTGAGATGTGAGCTATTATTAGTCTAGTCACTTCGCCAGAAATGACAGGAAAACGAGCATCGTGATATTAAGTGACTTTTAAGCTGCAATATATATAATGTTATGTGCTTTTGCGGCATTCTGGTTCAATAATTTATCGTTTTATATAACATGTTTCCATTTGAATCTATATTACTGAATAGTCAAATTTGCCTTGACTTTGTATTTTAAATACCAAAATAAAAAAGTCATTGCGTCGTGACGGGTGTATAATATTACCGTTAATTCGCAAAGTTTTAGACATCATATCCGCGTGATGCCTGAAAAAGTACTTTTCGAAAGCAGTTAAAATGGCCGTCCAGCCTTCTCCGGTTGCTGTTGCGCGTGCGCAGTGCACGTTTACGCGTCCCCGTATTTTTGCGAGCACTGTAGTGCGTATACCTTAGACTTAATCAGGCCTTGGCTTCGAAGCACCACCGAAGAAATCCGCAGTTCAAAAACATTTGCTACATACTTCTGATTTGTTGGGTGCTATGAGTGGCAGTTTCATGGCGAACAAACATTTGCTTAAGAGATTGCTGGTTTTCAGTCTACGGGGTAGCTAATTAGATTTTTTGTTAACTTTTCGTTCCAAATATAGCATATAGTTTTAGTAAACTAAGATTACGTGACTGGCCAAAATGCGTCTGTATAAGGAAAATAAACTGACTCATATTAATGGCGCCAATTCAAGAGTGAAACGCTTGTGTGCTTTGAAAACCGAGTACGTGTGAACTGTTGAAAACGAAGAGCAAAAAAGCGCGACAGAGAGAGAGAGAGAAAGAGAGAGAGCAGAGAGAGAGAAAGAGAGAGAGAGAGAGAGAGAGAGAGAGAGAGAGAGAGGGTGTGTGTGTGTGTGTGTGTGTGTGTGTGTGTGTGTGTGTGTGTGTATGTGAGAGAGAGAGACAGAGAGAGAGAGAGAGAGAGAGAGAGAGAGGTGGGTGGTGTGTGTGTGTGTGCTGTGTGTGTGTGTGTGTGTGTGTGTGTGCGTGTGTATGAAAGAGGGCGGATGGACGAGCGGATTCAATGACGAGCCAGACAGACGAAATAGCAAACAGACACACAGACAGACACACACACAATATAAGAATAAATAATAGAAGGAGTGGTTAGGAAACCGAAAGAATGTGAGAAAGATAGAGACTGGAAAAGAAAAGATCGGAAGAGAGGGAGAGAGAGAGAGAGAGAGACAGCGAGAGATTTGCAGACAAGAAAGAGGAGAGGCGAGCGAGCGAAATAAAAACAGACATTTCGTCGATGTCGCAAAGAAGAACATTGCCTTAGATTGAGATTAATCATCATTTTGGCTTCTGCTCATTTCATCTAAACGGTGGCGGTAAGGTATGCCGGAGGTCTATCCTGTACTGCCGGAGCTCATGCATGGCGTCGTACGTAGCCACAGACCATGCCTATTGACCCTCATCGTAATGCACTGCTCAGTGGCCACGACGCATATTTTCGCGGTCTATGATATTATGAATGTCTTCAATTCTCGTAATGAAGATGCTTTATCTAGGAAACATCGG
>NW_014577418.1:277343-283275 GCF_000485595.1 Priapulus caudatus
CGGTAATCATTTCAGTGCAAATTCGTCCGCATGTCAATTCTAAAAGCTAGCGGGAGAGAAGCTCGGCACTGAGCCGTAATTGTCAACGCTGCCAGCAACATTCCAGAATGCAAATAGCTTCTAAAACAGTGATCCGAGGCCGCCACTGCTCCGTATAATATAACGCCTATAATGAGGCAGCCGGCTGAAAGGTGCGATAGGATATGTTTACTAGGCACTTCTAATTTTAACATATATTTTACGATATATTAAAGAATGATGCAAAAACCCTAAAAAGTGCCCTAAACCTAACCCTAACCTAGAATTAGAAGTGCCTAGTAAACATATCCTATCGCACCTTTCAGCCGGCTGCTATAATGAGAGAACGCTCATGGCGCCACCTCGTGATAAGAAACGTTACTATATAAGGAAGCATGCGTTTATGACAGCCCATGCAGCAAATGAGCACTAGCCATCATTTTTTGGCCAGTCTTAGACACACGTTTTTTGCCAGTCTTATAGTCACACTGACTCGGGATCGTGAATGTTCGGGATCGCATAAAGAGCTCTCGTTCATCTTCTCGTCTTCGTCAATCTCCGTCATTCTTCAATCAGCTTCCCGGTGATAAACTACGTATGTAAGCTGGCGTGGCTGTCGACCGTAAAGTGAAGTAACTAACAGCATGGGCATTGCAAATATGCGTGTGACACGGTATTTACCTTCTTGGGTAGTATAACAACAATAAGCTGGGCCTGGACGGCTGCATGCACGTTTTTACATTTCACATTTCAGGGAGTTTATGGCTGACACTCGTAACTGTTAACCCCTAGGGCTAACGAGTATTGTGCTTGCAGTTTTATTAGCTCGTCAATTAGGGACCCTATGTGTTTTTTCTCATTTCTATCGCGCCAAACCTGTCGCTTGCACCTCATCACGCGTAGCAACGACTCGATGGATTCGATCTGGACTATTACACATCTGTGATTGCCACAATAATTACTGAATTGCAATCACTGGCTAAATGCAATCACACCACGATTACGCGACATGCGGTCCTCGTTGGCAATGACGCGATTGCAATGCATTCTACAGTACACGCTCGGCTTGCGAGTGTTAGTATATATGCAGTGTAGAGCATTTAAGCAGTGTTTTATATTGTTGCATGTCTATACAAAAATGCCTCGTTGTTATTAGTGCAAATCATGCACGATCTAAAACCCAATATTGGCCAGTGAACATCGGTGTTGTTACCTAGCCTGCCACCATTGCTTCTCGCCACTGTTTACTGCCAATATGTGGGGCAAAGAAATGTATAAACCCCTGGACGATAACTAAATATCACATTATATATAACACACACACACACACACATATATATATATACATTATATATATGTCACTTTATATTAAAAAAGTAATGATAGTAAAACACAAAGAATGTTATATAAAAGAAATAAGCATTTTCCATCTATCCATCCATCCAATCCATCCATCATCCCATTCATCCATCCAATCGCATCCATCCATCCAATCACCACCATCCATCCATCCGATCCATCCATCCATCCATCCTATCGCATCAACCCATCCATCCATTTCCACCATCCATCCATCCACTCCAATCCACTTCATCCAATCCAATCAATACATGCCATCCAGTCCATCCTACTCATCTATAAAATCCATCCATTCCGATCCATCCACCCAATCCATCCATTCATCCATCCATCCATGCCATCCATCCTTTCATTCGTCGTCCATCCAATCCATCCAGTCATCATCCATCCATCATCATCCATCCATCCATCCATCCCATTCCATCGCATCCATCCATCCATCCATCCATCCATCATCCATCCGAATCCATCCATCCAGCCCATGCCAGGTCCACTCCATCCAATCATCTCATCCAATCCATCCATCCATCCATCGCATTATCGTATCCAATCCATCCATCCATCCATTTCCATCCATTCGCAATCCATTCCGATCCATGCCACGATCCATCCATTTATTCATAATTCATCCCATTCCATTCATTCATTCCATTACACCATCTTATCTCTCTATTTACCTTTTATCTATGCTTAAGTTTATATATATATATATATATTATATATATATGTAATAGATAAAACATTTCGCGTCTAGCGTGAAGAGTGTCGCGGATCGCAGCTAGTGCGTGATACCGGTTATTTCGTACATCACATTAAAGTATGTATGATAGATATACGGGAGTTATCACCTGCATAGCTGCTTATTCTTATATACTTAGATAATATTTATCTTACATAGATTATATATATATTATTATATATATTATCTCTAGCAACACGGCAGTTTTAACATTGTGTCGACGTAGTAAAGCCTTAGGGCAACAGAACGCGCTTTCTGGAGGGCATTAAGGAATAGTAGTCCGTCAGTCGCATTCAAGTCAGTTTCGATGCTGGCGTACCTGACGGTCTAACCGGCATTTTATGCGTCTTAGAATTTGCAGCAAACAAGGTTGGTTTGCAGACCCTGCTGCAATGTATGGTCTCAAGTGCAATTGTCGCAGTATGTTATGAAAGCGTGAGGTTTCGTTATCCATTTTCGTCACGGGGGATTGCAATCGGGAGTGAGGAAGTTTCTCTTGCTTTCTGCAGATTCTTCAGCCAATATTATTTAACCTAGTCTAACTAATGTGAAACAACGTATATCTGTCAAGGAGAGTGAGGATTACGTTGCTGGGATAACATTCTTGAATGTTACACATGCGCGATTAAGCATCGTGAACGAGAAGGCAAAGAGCAACGTAGAGTACGTATGCTAAACAATTGAGACATGATAACACATACAGGTCGACATCACGCCGCACACGCAGACATCGCCAACGTCTGCACGCACGCACGCACGCACACACGCAGCAAGCGTTTTACCACACAGCACACACCACACACCACACACACACATCACACACACAAATCAAAACAACACACAAACACACACCTCACACACAAACACACACACACACAACACACACACAGCACACAAACAACGACACACACACACACACACACACACCACACACGCACGCGTACGCACACCATCTTACACACACACACGCACACAAACAAACAAACAAACAAAATACAAACAAACAAACACTTCATGCACCACACGACACACACGCGAGTACCCCTAGATAAACGGCCGCACCGACGTACAAAGGCTTCGCTAGACACATTAAAGCGTTTCGCGGACAGCGAAGGAGTGCCTGCAGGCCACTGCACGGAAAAGACGTACGCGTCGTGATGACGGGCGACACAGAGCATCGCCACAACACTCACACACCATGACGCAATCCAATAAGCAGCCCCACTCCCAGTAACCTACCTCACGTCCGCACCTCACCGCTTCGCTACCCGCGATCCCACAAGCGTACGCGCAATTCTCTGCGGTTATGTGATCCAACCGAAACTAGGGTACAATAAAATCGCGCCCGCATTTTGTCCAACCTGACATCTCCACTATTCGCCTTGGCTTTACACTTACCGGCCTTCAACATAAAATCAGTCGACAAAGAGGCGGGATCATAGTAAAACATCCTACAGGCTACTATCATTATCACACCACGCCACCCGGCGACGGTGATGGACTGAGCACGCGGGAAGTTGAGGAGCGCACCATGGTGGGGGGGCGCGGGCCTTTGGTGTGGTGCCTTCGGGTCACAATACAACAACACATTTTTAGCATTTGCCATTTTCGCATCAGCTCCCTCGTTCACTTTCTGCGTTTTTTTCTCTCTCTCTTTCCTCTCTTCCTCCTTCTCCTTCTCTCGTCTCCCCCTCTCTCTCTCTCTCTCTCTGTATGTGTTGCCGGTCGTGTGTTGCGCTGCGTTGCGTTCGTGCGCTGCATTTGCGCGCGTGTGTGTATGACCCTTTGTCTCTCTCACTAGCTCGCAGTATCGCGTCGTTCTTCGGCTTCTGCATTGCCATCCCTTATTACTTCCCATCGTGCCTCTCTCTTCTCTTCTCTCTCTCTCTCGTCTCCCTCTCTCTGTATCTTTCTATTTCTCTTACGCTTCTTTCGCCTCTTTCATATCTGCTCGTTCTTGTCATTATTTTCGCCGCGCACTCTATAGAAACCAAACATATTCACGCTGTCAGGCCACTTATTCGACGAAGCTGTTAAGTTACGTCATCCGAGATAAAGTAGTAAGACGATTTCATGACGCCCCCCCAAAAACCCAACCACCCACATCTTGTTATGCTGCCCTGTATACATCGGCAGGAGCTTCTATAGCAGAAGCCACCTCTTTGTACCTCTTTCCATGCACCACTACTCCCAGGAGCCTTTACTGCAGATGATATTGACAATAGTAATTTTTCGCAAGGGGAACCAGCAGAAGACTAATCCGCCAATGACGCTGATCGATAATCTCTCTCTCTTTTCTTCTCTCTCTCTGGCTCTCTCTTCTCTATCTATCTATCTCGCGTTCTCTCTCCCGTTCTCTCTCTCGTTCTCTCTCTCTCTCTCTCTCTCTCTCTCTCTCTCTCTCTTCCGCCTTCTTCACTCTCGCTCCGCCCCCCCCCTGTCTCTCATCTCTCATCTCTCTCTCTCTCTCTCTCTTTCTCTCTCTCTTTCTTTGTCTCTCTTTCTCTCCCCCCTCTCTCTCTCTTTCTCGTTCTCTCTTCCCGCTCTCTCTCTCCCTCTCGTTCGCTCTTCCTCTCTCTCTCTCTCTCTCGTTTATTCTCTCTCTCCTTCTACGTCTTTCTCCACTCCCTCTCTCTCCCCTCTCTTTTAGCACCCTCTATACACCTGCTGCTTGTAACGGTACCTCATTATGTCTATTTAATTAAATAAGAGACGCCCGGTAATCACTTCTGATCGAGTGAGAAACACAAGAAGTTTCTTGACAACAATAACAAAACTCAATAGTTTATACCTATGCTTAAAAGCATTTAGTAACATTAAAATCAACAATGATTTCTACTTTTACGAGACGATCAGAATCATGTGGACGTGAAGCGTTTACTCGAGTCTAGTGGAAACCATTAGGGATTGAAGAACGCTGCGAGTAGCCGCGTGCACTGTCGAGGCTCCCATCTAATCACCACAACGATTTGCATCATTATAAAGCTCCGTCGATCGCCGCATAGTTGTTCTACCTGTGCTCGCCTTCACTTCATCTATACGCCGTACAGTATGGTGATTGAGTTATTCGATATGTAATGTATAGATGAGTATTAAATTGCTTGCCGTAGAAAGGTCACACGAAGCATTATATATAGGCGAGATGACATTCGTAGCGTGTTTGCAACATACGAAAGCTAGAGATTGAAGCTCATGCAGGTTGTCGACGAGATATAGCGTCGATATAGTCCAATAGTAGCTGCTATATAATTGCATTTCATAAAATCAATTTTTGTGTGTTTATAACATCAGCAATCATGTTATAGATAAACAACATGATTGTGATTTTAAAACTTGTATGTTTAAAACGTTGGTTAGATTAGGATGGGAAGAAGGCAGTTAACTAAATAAAAGTACAAACAGTCACTGACGTAACAGCAGCATATCCATGCATATGTGTCATACACGTCTTTCTAGACGAATGTGCACATTAGTGCTACGTGCGAGCATAATGAAAAGAGTTGACTCGTTTCTGTGTTTACGATCAATGCACAATCATCATCAAAAGCTCACACTTACAGATAAACATTTGTTATTATGAGCTTTTGAAGAAATAACAATAAAATTCACCGATAAAAAGCGCAAATAAACGCCGACGTTGCAATTATAATTTACCGATAGAATCGCTCTTATGAAAGAGCGTATATACAATAAATACATTCCTATATAGTTCGATAAATCAATATTTTCCTCGATCATATCTGGTCTCTCTCTCTCTCTCTCTCTCTCTCTCTCTCTCTCTCTCTATATATATATATATATATATATATATATATA
>NW_014577418.1:283285-285785 GCF_000485595.1 Priapulus caudatus
TAGTAGTAGTAGTAGTAGTAGTAGTAGTAGTAGTAGTAGTAGTAGAAATTGACTGCTATTCTCTAATGATTCGGACGTCTACAAACCTGATTACGCAGAGGGGCACTAAAGTGAGATATGACAGCCATAATCGACGTTAATTCACGAGGGCCCAGTTCTGTCAAATGCAGCAATTTCGGGCGCCCACGACAGGCGGATATATAGCAACAGTTACCAACGATTTATGCAAATGTTGTGGTGTTATTCCCATGTAAAATTATCAATGCTAATTCGTCCTAGATCAGCGCAGCGTCAACTATATTAATCAGTTTCATGTAGGGTTAAAGGAACGACAGTTTCTTGAGTTCGTTGAGAGTTTGTTTTCGCCTCGTCTTCCAGCTGCTGGCGCTTGATAACAAAACAATAAAACTCTACACAATGACACCTGAATGTAGTGGAATGTCCGAATATCCAAATTCAAAGTGTAGTTCTACGTGCAAATGTGTACGTTCTTCGTAAGGCTGCAGCATATGGATTTGTACTGCATCCACACGACAGCGTGTGATCCATTTTGATCAAATTTGAGGTCATGTCAATAATCGTTTGAATAAATAATTCGCGTGGTTTGGGACTCAAGTGCTGCATATCGTAGTCGTTGCAAAATTTGCGGCTGACAGGTCAGGGGTTCGAGACCCAGCGAGGTTACTGCTGTTTTTGTCCCCTTGGGTAAGGCATTGTATCACAATTTTCTTCAGTTGACACCTGCTGCAAAGCTCGATTTATCTCGCTGAAGTAGGGTAAACAACCTTACCAACAGAATAGCGAGTTGCCTTGCTACACAAAGCTTCTTAATGAAACCAAAGCAACTCATGTGCCGAAGGTCTATAATTCACGATCGGTGCGAAGGGACTAGAATAAACTTTCGGTGGGTAGAGGAAACGACAGAAATGGCAAGCGTCAAATCCCCTAGGCGGTTATCCATTTTCATTCATCTCCATGTGGCTTAACTGTTTTAGTTGTCGAATATTCAAGCCGGCGTTTGGAGCTGAGTGAACAGAAAGTTAAATCATACGCCGCGGGATTTCCATTTATGCTATAATTACGCGTGCCAGCATTTTCTTGCGTTTTGGATGGCTGTCACAGAATCGGCATAATGCAGCGAGGGTTTATTGTCGCTGTCACATTAAATTATGTCAACCTTGAGTGAATTATTGCTGTGTTAGCTTTTCAAATGCACACATACAGTTGTCGCTATCTACCTATAGTAATTATTAGGACTGAAGAAAACCAACTTTCTTTCCTTTTTACTCCTAAAATGATCATAGATTACATTATCCACCACAAACCTACGAGGATCAAATACATTTTGTTCATTGCACACTGAGATGTGATAACTATAGATCATTAAGTTAGAATATACGGTGCTAGAGATGGGATAGAATTACAATGGCTCTACGGAACTGTTCTTTCGATAACGTGTGACAATAGTATACAAAATATTGATTGTCATGAGATTTTCTTTGGCACAACAGGCTATTAGCAGATGCAAATACGGCTTAATTGACTCGCGAATAAATGCGGCGAGACATTTTCCGGTTGGCTGGCGCGGTTTTGTTTTTGGTCGACGATAAAACACTTTGGAAAGATACACACTTATACACACACACATATATATATATATATATATATATATATATATATATATATACGCACGATCAAAAAGCACGGGTAGTCAAATCGTTCATTAGCTTACTTAAATACGTGTGGCTTCTTACATTCAATAGCATTCCCATAGCTTAACAGCTGATATGGTGGTTATTTTGAATTGTTCTGTTCGTGATTGATATGGATTGTGACGTGATTGAATTTCATCGAACGATTGCGACAGCTCTTCTCCAGTGCATATATCTCCCGCTACTCGCATGGGAATGACAACAATTATGCAACTGTCATGCCATGCATTAGTTCTGAGCTTCAAACGCCATGTTTCCGCCAATAAATCGCCGAACATGATTATACTCACCGTACCGGGCCGTTATGTCCAATTTAGCGGGTGGTTGCATTCATGTATCTAGTATATAGCTGTATCTGTCAGAATAATATTTGATAACTTGCAAACGTGCCTGAAGGTAGTTGTGTTTTTTCAGTTAGGAATGAGTTGTCTTCTACGTATTATCCACGAATACGTGGACGCAGGCGTGCGTGTCTGCGTATGTGTGTGCGTGCGTGCGTGCGTATGGTCGGGCATGCGTGTGTGTGTGAGCACGCGCGTGCAATCGCGTGAGCGGAGGGTCATTATGAATAATGCAATTGGATTTGTTCACTTTGCTACTGTTGAAGAAGCTTATCTGGGCAGAGAGGAACAAATGAACCGGTGATGTTGCGAAGCTAGGCACGGTTATTACACATAATGCCGTAAGAACATTGAAAGTATTTCGCATTGTTTCAGCGACTGGCAGATTGCCTCTGCTGCGTTCTTTGTCGAGGCAGTTTTCGAGTTGATCCGTGATTTTTTTATGGG
>NW_014577418.1:290785-298285 GCF_000485595.1 Priapulus caudatus
TTTTACAGGCTCGACCCCCGTACAATCTCAAGCCTTGTTTCCCTGTTGGGTTATCTGTAAATATCTAAGAATCTGTCTTACGTCATGATACATTACCTTGCTGCATGCCGCCACGTACGTACGTACGCACGCACGCACGCACGCACGCACGCACGTTGTTGCTGTAAATTCAGCACTCTCGCTGCACAATGGAAATTAATATGGGTCCAGTCGTGCGAACCCTATCATTACTTAAATACAGGTTTAATAATTCACACTATATAAGCACCGCCCATATAGGCTCATAAGGTCTGGCGTACAATGGCTATCTTATTTCCCCACGCGAAAATTGGCAGTTCTTGTGATACGTGTACATACCACATACAATAAGACATACAAGCGTGATAGATTGACGATAATGGCCATCACACGTGATCGATGCGACCTTCGTGGCCAACAAAACACGCTAACGGCGTGAATATGTCGATTTCACCAAAATATCTCATTTAGTGTATATGTGTCCGTAGTACTGTTAGGGCAAACCTTAGGCCATGCAATTCCATTAACAGTTTGTAATACTCTGTAATTCAATGACGCGCGTGATAAGTCGTCCAGCCCATATGTCTTCTATATGTATAAGTGAGCATTAAATATCACTCAGTCGATATTGTTAAGCCAAGCTGAAACAAATCACTTACGTTAATAACAATATTGCTTTCCGACTGATACGGCGTGCTTTCGTACCATCGCATTCAAGCGAGCAGCTACAAATTTTGTCTCTCAGCACAGAGCGTCAATGGTCGATGCATTCCTCACTCATTGCCATTATCACCTCGCTCGCAATGCAAACCCTTCCGTTCTGCGGAATTTTACAATTAACTGAAGTCAATCGGACATGCTGGCAACCGTCTATCATATTTAACCGTGCTGAAGGTAGCAATGTCCTATATATATATATATATATATATATAAGAATGTGTTAATGGTGCCGGCGTGCGTGTACCGTCGCCAGAAGAAATAATATAACCAAGGCGTATATACTCTCTATGAGATTTAAGAGTATTGACCCCTGATGTAATATATAATATAATATAATATAATATATTATTATATTATATTATTATTTTAATATAATATAATATAATATAATATAATAATGTATAGTTATAGTAGTAGTAGTAGTAGTAGTAGTAGTAGTAGTAGTAGTAGTAGTAGTAGTAGTAGTAGTAGTAGTAGTAGAAATTGACTGCTATTCTCTAATGATTCGGACGTCTACAAAACCTGATTACGCAGAGGGGCACTAAAGTGAGATATGACAGCCATAATCGACGTTAATTCACGAGGGGCCAGTTCTGTCAAATGCAGCAATTTCGGGCCGCCCACGACAGGCGGATATATAGCAACAGTTACCAACGATTTATGCAAATGTTGTGGTGTTATTTCCATGTAAAATTATCAATGCTAATTCGTCCTAGATCAGCGCAGCGTCAACTATATTAATCAGTTTCATGTAGGGTTAAAGGACGACAGTTTCTTGAGTTCGTTGAGAGTTTGTCTTCGCCTCGTCTTCCAGCTTCTGCGCCTTGATAACAAAACAATGAAACTCTACACAATGACACCTGAATGTAGTGGAATGTCCGAATATCCAAATTCAAAGTGTAGTTTACGTGCAAATGTGTACGTTCTTCGTAAGGCTGCAGCATATGGATTTGTACTGCATCCACACGACAGCGTGTGATCCATTTTGATCAAATTTGAGGTCATGTCAATAATCGTTTGAATAAATAATTCGCGTGGTTTGGGACTCAAGTGCTGCATATCTTGTAGTCGTTGCAAAATTGCGGCTGACACGTCAGGGGTTCGGAGACCCAGCGAGGTTACTGCTGTTTTTGTCCCCTTGGGTAAGCATTGTATCACAATTTTCTTCAGTTGACACCTGCTGCAAGCTCGATTTATCTCGCTGAAGTAGGGTAAACAACCTTACAACAGAATAGCGAGTTGCCTTGCTACACAAAGCTTCTTAATGAAACCAAAGCAACTCATGTGCGAAGGTTATAATTCACGATCGGTGCGAAGGGACTAGAATAAACTTTCGATGGGTAGAGGAAACGACAGAAATGGCAAGCGTCAAATCCCCTAGGCGGTTATCCATTTTCATTCATCTCCATGTGGCTTAACCGTTGTAGTTGTCGAAATATCAAGCGCCGGCGTTTGGAGCTGAGTGAACAGAAGTTAAATCATACGCCGCGGGTATTCCTTTATGCTATAATTGACTCGCGTGCCAGCTTTTCTTGCGTTTTGGATGGGCTGTCACAGAATCGGCATAATGCAGCGAGGGTTTATTGTCGCTCTGCTCACATTAAATTATGTCTCCTGAGTGAATATTGCTGTGTTAGCTTTTCAAATGCACACATACAGTTGTCGCTATCTACCTATAGTATTATTAGGACTGAAGAAAACCAACTTTCTTTCCCTTTTACTCCTAAAGGATCATAGATGACATTATCCACCACAAACCTACGAGGATCAAATACCTTTTGTTCATTGCACACTGAGATGTGATAACTATAGATCATTAAGTTAGAATATACGGTGCTAGAGATGGGTAGAATTACAATGGCTCTACGGAACTGTTCTTTCGATAACGTGTGACAATAGTATACAAAATATTGATTGTCATGAGATTTTCTTTGGCACAACAGGCTATTAGCAGATGCAAATCGGCTTAATTGACCGCGAATAAATGCGGCGAGACATTTTCGGTTGGCTGGCGCGGTTTTGTTTTTGGTCGACGATGATAAACACTTTGGAAAGATACACACTTATACACATAATATATATATATATATATATATATATATATATCGTTGTATTATTATATATAACATTATATATATATACAATACAACGCTTGTCATGCAGCTATGTAGAAATATCCATACATGATTATAATCGGATCCAAGCGTCAGTAACCTCCGTACTCGTTTTATTATACACCATCTATACGAGCATAAATTAACGCTCGTAAACTTTATTTATATCGTCGTTAGCAAAATAGGAAAACTTGATAGATTGATGCGATTGCTAATGATCCCTGGTTGCATGCAGCAATTGCACGACGTTGGTGATCATAACGTCGGCGGTTCGTACAAATGTCTGAAAACACATGTAAGTATCAAAGAAATTTCGCGAATTTTGCATAAACTAATGACGAGATAGAATCGCTTTAAGAGGTTTGTCTATATTATAAGCCATAGGTTACCATTTGTTTATTTATTATAGTAAACCTCTTCACACTACTAATGATGTTGACATATGCACTTCGTCAATAAAATCAAACATGTTTGATTGCTGGAAAACTAGTTCGAACGCAAGCACGAGTGTGTGAGCGTTTTTCACTGCGACTGCACGACGAAACAACGGCAAGTTTCTGCGTTTTAAAAACAATCGTGTGCGCCGGTCTTCAACAAAATTCAACGTACATCCAACAAACCGTAGTCTAGGCAATGTGCATTCGATATTAGATGCCTATATCTTACTCCCTAACAAAAGTTGTTCGTTATCCTTCAAAATCCACCGAGCGATGCGGTCGATAGCATTCGATGCACGTACGGCTAATACAATTTTTGAACTAGCGGTTTCTATTCTTCTACTATGGTGGCCGAGATGGCTACGGATATTTTTATTATTTATTTGTAATTTATTTTCATTCAAATACATTTTCATTTCAAATTCATTTTCATTTCAAATTCATTTTCATTTCAAATTCATTTTCATTCCAAATTCATTTTCATTTCAAATTCATTTTTATTCCAAAGTTCATTTTCATTTAAAATTCATTTTTATCCAAATTCATTTTCATTTCAAAGTCTTTCGTTTCAAATTCATTTTTCATTTCAAATTCATTTTCATTCCAATTCATTTTCATTTCAAATTCATTTTCATTTCAAATTCATTTTATTCCAATTCATTTCCGATGCCGCAATCGCTCGGTCGAGATGGCTACGATATTGGTGGGGGCGGAGTGACGTCACTTCCCTTAGTGGAATCAACACAAACGCCATTTGTAAATGTTTTGTCTTGGTTTATGTCGTAGATAAGCAAGTTTTCTGATGTATTTCATGAACACACAATTTTACTCATTAATATAAAATATTATATCACTATAATTGCAATTCTTTGTGTAAATGTGTTATTTCATCTTAATCCTAAAGTTATGAGAGGTCTGGGCTCTCGTAATACTACATACTCAAACCACAACTCATTACGGGGTGTTGCTATCCCCGGGCGTGGAGGGACGGCCACGTGATATACTTGAACGTATACTTCAAACTTAAACAGTAACCATAACCTAACTCCAACACTAACCTAAACATAATATTCTATGTATCGGATCTCTATATATAGGGGTGTAATCCACAAAAATTAATCTATGGTGTTGGGACAGATATCATGATGCAAAAACCCTAACCCTAACCCTAACCCTAACCCTAACCCTAAACCTACCCTAACCCCAACCCTAACCCTAACCCTAACCTAACCTTACCCTAACCCTTAACCCTAACCCTAACCCTAACCCTGATCCTAACCCTAATCCTAACACTTTGCTGCCACGTTGCGGGACTCGTCCCTTTCCACGCCCGGGGGATAACAACACCCAACTCATTACAGGGCGCGGCCATTTTGGAGTAACTAAAAACATGGATCAGTTGTGGTTTGAGTATGTAGTATTACGAGAGCCCAGACCACAGGCACTTGGAACGTCTCAATAAAAAAAAAAAGGTAAATAAACACGAAATGTACCAAAATCTTAATGTTTCTCTACTCTATTTCGCCTATATATAATCACCTGTAAATGCCAGTCAAATGCTCATCTGCAACACGCATGTACACCGCACGCCCGCGCTGTGCACAAACAACATGAATAAGAGAGTCTTACTTATCTACCGATCATAAACCAAGACAAAACATTTACAAATGGCGTTTGTTCTCTTGTTTGAAGGTTTGTTGAGTCCCACTAAGGGGAAGTGACGTCACTTCGCCCCACCAATATCCGTAGCCATCTCGCAAACTGCATGCAGTGCCCCCTTCCCACACTCAGGATAATTGAGCCAGAGCGAGAGCGTCATCTGTCGTGGAGTTTGGCCATCTCGGCCACCGCGATTGCGGCCTCGCAAATAAATTTAGAATAAAAATTAATTTGAAATAAAAATTAATTTGGAGTGAAAATTAATTTGAAATGAAAATGAATTTGAAATAAAAATGAATTTGGAACGAAAATGAATTTGAAATGAAAATGAATTTGGAATGAAAATGAATTTGGAATGAAAATGAATTTGGAACGAAAATGAATTTGAAATGAAAATGAATTTGGAATGAAAATGAATTTGAAATGAAAATGAATTTGGAATGAAAATGAATTTGAAATGAAAATAAATTTGGAATGAAAATGAATTTGAAATGAAAATGAATTTGGAATGCAAATGAATTTGAAATGAAAATGAATCTGGAATGAAAATGAATTTGAAATGAAAATGAAATTGAAATGAAAATGAATTTGGAATGAAAATGAATTCGAAATTAAAATGAATTTGGAATGAAAATGAAATTGAAATGAAAATGAATTTGGAATGAAAATGAATTACAAATAAATAATAAAAATATCCGTAGCCATCTCGGGCACCATACTCTACAGTAGTTACAGCAATACACCTTGAATGATGGCGGCTGCTTCTCGCATTAGAATCAATGAACCTGCGAAAGTAGAGCAGCGATTATGTGGCGGGCAGTTAGCTGTTAGGCCCGAATGCGTACTGAGCGTAGAAATCACGTAGGTGAGTTTTTTCTTTCCTAATCCATTGCCCGCACCCTAGGAAATTCAGGGGCAGATGTCATTAGGTACGCCTTAACACGGAAAGCGCGTGGTGAGATTACGAGAGGGCATCCAAAGACAACCTGGAGAAGAGACACACTCAAGTGATGTACAAATCCTCGTCAGCTGCTCCTCGAGTGAGATTGATCCGAAGTCATTTCTATACGACTATTGAGCAATGTGTGTTTTGTGTACGGCGCTCGCGCGGCATTGCTGTGCTGAATGTGTGTGTGTGTGTTGTGTGTGTGATGTGTGTTGTGTGTGTGTGTGTATGTGTGTGTGTTGTGTGTGTGTGCGTGTGTGTGATAGTATGTGTGTGTGTGTGTGTAGTGTTTTGTGTACGCGCGCGCCGCGCGCATGTGTCCTGGCCCGGATGTGTGCATGTGTGTGTGTGTGTGGTGTGGAGGACCTCGTGTGCGTGTTGTGCGTGTGCGAGGTCTGTGTGTGTGTGTGTGTGTGTGTGGTGTGTGTGTGTGCATGATGTGTGTGGTGTGTGTGCCTCGCTCGCGCGCGTGTGTGTGTGTTGTTGTGTGTGTGTGTGTCTGTAGTGTGTGTGGTGTGTGTGTGCACGCCGCCGCGCCGCAATTATGCCGGTTGCCTGTGTTCGTATATGCGTGTTTGGCAAAATTTGCATTTTCCTCGTAGTTTTAGAACGCGAAAATTTATTCTTTCTAGCCATGTGGCCTTGACAGAATATTTCACGACCTACGCGGACTATGCCTGGTGTTCCTGGGTAAATCGTATAGAGAATACTTGCTGTGGCGTTAAAGGTGTATTATTATTATGTGCTAATCTATCGATTTTGCCAGATTCTGTGGACGTTTAGCAGAGAACCTATACGATACCAGCACATGAGCCAAACACAACATATTTTCCAGGAACAACATATCCATCATTACAGGTGTGAGAAAAAAATCGTTAGCGTAACAAGTAGCAAACAATAATTGAGCACCACATTAATATAAGTAGAATGTATATCATTATATATAACAAGTATTATATATTTGATAAAATAGGAGATAATTTAATCTAATGATATAATATAATATTAATGATATCATTATAATTATATTATTTAAATATAAATGGATAGTGTTTTATTGTATTATATTTTGTAATTGAATAATGAAATAGCATAATTATGACGCCGCAAGGCTCATCTCATGTCTCCCCAGTTCTTGGCACCCTCGCTTCTGTCGATATAACCTTCTATTTATATTAACAATGCTTTCTCATTGATGTGCGTGAACCCTCTCTCGTTTTAATAAGCAGCAGGCATTACAAACTTTCCATCTTGGATCGTAATTTTCCAACCTTGAGTCGCTCACCTCGTTACTGTATCCTAATGCACAGAAAAGTGGGAAATAATTTTAGGTTAATAAGCGCAGCTGCATCGGCTGATGAAGATAATGAGGCAATCCAGTATGTGCTTGTGCATAATTACGTTAATTCGTCACAGAATTTACAATGAGAATACATATACATACATGTTATACATACATAACATTAGATACGATACATTACATACATACGATTACATACATACATACAATATGCTATTACACTACATACTAGCATACATACATCAAATATGCATACATAAATACATACATGACATAACAGTACATACATACATACATTACATACAT
>NW_014577418.1:300785-309836 GCF_000485595.1 Priapulus caudatus
CATACATACATTACATAACGTGTACGTTACATCCACCAAATTCATTCATTCGTCCGTATATCGACAGTCCGATACACATCGTCATTGGTTTCGGTCGGTTCCGTCTCTCTGTCATTGCCGTCCATACATTAACCCATCTAATTTCATCCATCAATCATCGATCCATCCGTTTCTCCCGCTCGTGCCTTTCTATCTTCGTACTTTTATCAAACAACTTTCGGAGCCGTCGTGCTCGCGCAGTCCTGCTCTCTCTCTCTCTCTCTCTCTCATCTCTCTCTCTCTCTCTCTCTCTGCTCTACCTCTCTCCTCTTTCTCACCTTTTCCTTCTCTCTCCCTCATCTTTCTTTTCTCTGTCTCTCTATCTTCGTGCGCGTCTCTTGCTGATTACCGGCTTATTACAAAACAAGAATA
Source organism: Priapulus caudatus (assembly GCF_000485595.1). NCBI lineage: Eukaryota > Metazoa > Priapulida > Priapulimorpha > Priapulimorphida > Priapulidae > Priapulus > Priapulus caudatus. The sequence continues at coordinate 301,197 of NW_014577418.1, forward strand.
AGAACTGCAAATGTGTGTGCGTGGTTGTTGTTGTGCGGTGCTGTGTGTGTGTTGTGATGGTGTGTGTTCGTGTGTAATGTATGTGTGTATGTAATGTTGCTGTATGTCGTGATGTGTGTGTGTTTGCGTGGGGCGCCGTGTGTGTGTGTGTGGCGGGCTGTGGTGTGTGTGTGTGTGACGGGCGCGCCGCCGCGCGACGGCTGCGCGCGATGTGTGTGTTGTGTGTGTGTGTGTGTGTGGTGTGTGTGGTGTGTTGTGGTCGGGTACGGTCTGATGTTGTGTGTGGGTGTGTGTTGTGTGTGTGGCTGAGCTGCACGCACTTAAAGTCGCGTGTTGTGTTACGCGCTTCAGGAGCAATGAGAGAATTTACGACGCAGCTTTTCGCACTAGTCAGTTTTGTAATCATTTATAATTGCTTCTGCTAAAATATCGCAGACAAAGCGAACATTCAAGAATGGGCTGGTGACGCCTGACCCGTAAGCGCATCTTAAGTTGACAGTTTGCGAGTTATTACTCCGGGCAAGAGAAGCGAAGCAGACTATTAATATCGGCAGAAATCCGTGTCTTTAGCATTAGAAAACCGCGCTATGAACTTGTTCTCGCATCGAATCTGGCGCTCGTTGTGTGGGCATTATGAAATGCTGTTGCCGAAATAAAGTACTTTCGCTCACTTACTCACAAAAGTGTGTGTGTCGCATACGCAACCAGGGATACAGCCTATACAGCTAACAGTTTCACACACAATACCCACACACACGCCACGCGCACTCACGCACGCACGTCACATGTGTTATGTGATGTGTGTGTGTGCAATGTGTCGTGCGTGCGTGGCGTGCTGTGCGTGCGTGCGTGGCGGCACGCGTTGCTGATGCTGTATCTGTACGTGGTGTGTGTGTGGCTGTTTGTGTGTGTGTTGTGTGAGATAGAAGCAGAGCTGTGTGTGTGTCGATGTGTGTGTGTGTGGGTGTGCGCCTTCTGTTGTGTGGTGCCCGTGCGCGCTGTGTGCTGTGTGTGTGTGTGTGTGTGGGGTGTGTGTGCGGCTTGTGTGTGTTGTGTGCTGTGTGTGGTGTGGTGTGTTCCCGGCGTGTGTGGTGTGTGTCCTTCGTTCAATTGGCGTTCCAGAACGATATTTTGCTGATTTAGCAAATTCCTTTTCAAGCAGCATGCAGTTCACGATTTGCTTTTCGCACGATTCTTAGCTACTGATATATTTTGCCTCGGATTTCAGCCGAATCAATATTGTGATAATAGTGATACATGGTTAGCGTTAGATGTTGTCAGGTGGTGGAACGATTGTATTATGTCTGGATTGATATTTACATTTTTATTACATATGCTGACTGCCGACAAATTTCTGTTTATGAGTGATAAACTGCAATCCTGAAGAAAATTCCTGACTTGCTGCTTGCGCTCGGAATTTTCTACGTCCATTAAGTGATTGTCAAATGTTAGCTGAAGAGATGATGTTCGCCCTAACCCCAACAATACGCTAGAGGCAGACAACCACGGACTTCTATTTCGCCAATGCCTTTTGGTTCGCACGAGAGAGGTGTTCTGTACGCCCCAATAATTGCAAGGTCTATACCTCGTTGTTTACACGGAATTTTAGTTCCAGACCATGCAGATCTTCATGCAATGAATGAGGGTTAATGAAGTACGATCATTTAAAAAAACACCTAACATAACTCTCTCTCTACTCTCTCTCTCTCTCTCTCTCTTATATCCTATATTATATCCCTACTTCATATTATATATAATACTTATATTATTACTACTATTCATATCTCTTATCTCTTCTCTCTCTCTCTCCTCTCTCTCTCTCTCTCTCTCTCCTCTTCTCTCTCATCTCGTCTATCTCTCTCTTCCTCTCTCTCTTCTCCTTCTTCCTCTTCTCGTCTCCATATCTCTAAAAATCTTCTCTCTCTCTCTTCTCGCTGCCTATCTCTCCTACTCCTCTCTCTCTCTCTCGCCTCTTCTCCTCTCCTCTCTCTCTTCCTCTCTCTCTCGTCTTCTCATCTCTCATTCTCTCTCTTTCTCTTCTCTCTCTCTCTCTTCCTTTCTCTCCCTCCTCTCTAACTTTATATAGTTATATACTACTTATATACTAGCGTATCTATAAGCTTGAGCAGATATCATACGGCGATTATTCTTTTCGTGCCTACTCCCGATGCTAATTAACCCATCGAACCATGACGCCTATCATATGTCTAAGAACAAAAACACACTTTTTTTGCCCCTTCCCCCTTCGAAAAATGAATTAGGTATACTACCCCCTGACGAACTACTCAGTAGTCGACATGCATATCAGTATCTGCAGCTCCTAGGCCGGTGTGCTTTGTACCAAAATACCGTCCCCATTACTTCTTGCCCCCCCTTCCCTAAGAAAAATGAGCTAGTGCTCACCCTCGACATACCCATACGTCTGTGACTCCTCTATACATCATCTATCCTTCCTCCAGCTAGGTGTATATAACTATATCACGCTTTATTACTCCATAATAATATATAATCTATATTATACACTCTGAATATACACACCGGACATTCAGTATATACGACATATATACGAACTATGAATATTATCAGGAGTGCATAAATATATACACTATATATAAAAATAATAAATAATATATAATCTATATTATACATTTCTGATATTATCAGTATCTTAGCTCGGCGGTGGGGAAACACGTTAGCAATTGACATCACTCGCGCAACGATCAATTATTACGATTGCGGTAGACCACGTATAGATTAAAATCACATTGCGATAAAACGACGTTGCCGGGCAGTAAAATCGGCGTCGCCTTCTATACTCGTCGGACTTCACACCGTCAAGTCGGATGTGACGATACATCGCAAACCATAATCCTTATACGTGACTGAAGTCTATCGCGTCTGTAGTCTCTACTGATGCACAGCCTCAGTTGAATAGACGCGCGGCTTAATAAGCCCATCCACAGCGCAAATCTACTAACGCGGATGTATTAGCGCAAAATGTACTAGCGCAAAATGTACTAGCGCAAAATGTAAAGGGGTTAACGCGTGGAATCGTGTCTATGAACACTCAATCGCGGTAACAGTTGCTTTGTCTATCACATCGCACTTGGTTGTTAATGCAGTCACGCATAAATCGGTTACTACGGCGCACGATGTTTATCGTGCACCCTAACAGTCCGTAGCGTCCAATTTCCGTACCGCGCACGCATGATTTCACCGCTGCGCTTTGAATTTTTGCCGTCGTAATGGAATTTACAAACGCCGCACATCATTTCGTGCATATCTGCCTATTTACTTCGCCCAGAGCCGCATCCGCACGCACGCAATATACATATCGAAATATAATGGGCAGTTTCAATATCCACACGATGGCCAATATATAATGATAGGCTTTACACAGAGGCACGGGTTTTCAATTATATGGCACGTTATACCTTATACGATAGTACCTGTGCGATCTCGCCACTAATAGCTAGGTTGGTTACTTGCGACTGCTAAGCTAGAAAGCTGTCATTTATCTGTCATCGAATATGGAGTAGAACCGTTGATATATACTCGCATGCACTTAATATAATTATATATTCGAGTATAAATATATGTAATATTCTATAATTACTCGTCCTCAAAGAGTAATGTACTTTATTCGGTAGCTGCCATTGTATGTGTCATCTTCAGCGTTTTCCACGCACTCGCATTGATGTTACTAAGCCTGGCCGCTGACCTGTATGGGGGATACGTACTTGCATGCATGTTGCTGCTAATGCCGCGAGCAATCAGCTTCACATGAACGCACGTTTACCCGTAACCGATTTTACGAAGGCGTGGGTTAACGTCGTTTGTTCCGAATTCTATTTGTGGAATGAAGCTGCTTAAAAGATCATTCTATCTTCTGCTTTGCCAGCAAAGGCTTTGGTAAATGATGTCTATCCACACACGTCACGCGCGAGACAAAATTTGGCACGCAACCTCTTAACATCGTTGTCTACGTAGATATAAAATTATTGCACATTATATAGATGACCCTCGACCCTAGTCTTCCCCAAAAATGAGCAATAAGTAACTGAAGCTAGTATTGTTATGTATAGAATTATCCTTGTGCTCTTGCGGGTATGTGACGTCACTCACAGCCGGTCCTATAGTAAGTGTAATATTCACGCCCTACTTTAGATATTACAAAACACTTACAGCCTGGTTTTCCGGTCAATATGAAGTATTTGGAGTCGAAAATGAACGTTGCCTTCCGATTTCATTAGTACGAAAAATTCCTCCAAAGATGTTTCTATTATATATTTTTATTTCGCACACTTTATTTATCGTAATTGTTTCTGACACGCACAGCTATAATAAAGGGACAGTAGCCTCTAGGATTTTACTGCATACAACTGTACTTACTGTATAACAAATCGTCTATACCCACATGTATTTGTCACCAGATACTTAATTAATTATTTACACATCAACGCTACGAAATTTGAACGGCGCCATGACACCCGCGACCGTGCTGCCACCCTTGCGTGAAAGAAGTTGCCGTATTCGGCATTTACTTAAATATCATAAAAATCAGAAACAAAAGAAGTAAAAAATGAGAAACCAGAGGGCTAAATCAACAAAGTGCAATAAAAAATATATTATATAGCTAAATGCTATTTAACCGAACGTCGATATTCATTTTACAGGGCAAAATTATCTATCTATAACTGAAACCGTATATGTTCGTTCTATAAGATATTTACAATCCGCCCCCCCGCCCCTTTTTGTCTTTTAATTGAATAAATAAACAATACCCCGGTCTGTAGCCGGCTGGAAAAGATCGGCTTTTTGCGCAACTTCTCAGATCCGTGCGCGGTTGAGTGGCGCCACCGTAGTTACTAATCAAAACTGTAGTCCGTTAGTTTGTAAAAGCATTAAAAAAAATATTTTCTAATGGTGACGTAGTGGAACCATGAAGACTTTTTACTGTTAGCGCAATTTATAACCTAATTACTGAAAAGTACCCCTAGATACGTTAGAAGCTACTGATTCACTTAAATAACTATTTATTTATGACAAACGATCTCTTCTTTTTTCGACCATAACGATATTTTCCAATATTAGATACTGTACTATATATATATACTATATATATATATATCATATAAAACAAGTCAAGTATAGAATCACAGGGGATGCTTTTAAAGTTGTTCATTCTTCAAGCTTTCAAAATTACACCTCTTGTCATCAGGTCAGCAGACATTGCCGATAGAATAATAATCAACAAACAATACAATGCGTTATTAGATAATCAAAAATACATGTATTCACACAATTCGCGCGTTGCCATGTAATTACGAACGACAAGAACACGAATAATATAATATACACGCACAAAACACAGAACACACACAGAGACCCACCTGCGTAAAGACTGTGACGCAAAATTTTTCTTTAACTGCAATCTCAAATAAAGCACATTTAAAATCGAAATACGTCGATTTTCCATCAAATTCGTCAAAGAATTCACTTGGTATGATTATTTAAACAAGAAGAAACATGCCAAACTCGATAAACTTTTATCGTCTAGACAAGAGCCTCAGAATCCAAATTATTACAACAAAAAGCTCGTCGTGTGTGTTCCACCTGAACTCCCACTGGATGAATCTGAACGTGTCGTCTTAAGTAAAGGTTTGAATTTTGTTCCAATCAAACCTCAAATAGATCAGTACAATACCATGCGAGATGTGGAGAGTTTCTTCCGCCGCCTTCGCCTTAGAGCTCATTTTATGAAGTCGAACGCTGCTGATGATGAGCTTGTTGACCAGAAATGTGACAATCCTTTCCGCAAGTACAAGACTCCTTCTACTTGGACCCCGCAAACAGGTCGCTTTGCAGCTCTAGATTATTACATCTCGAAGAGTCGTCAAGAAGTTGCCAACTACTTCTCATATCCACGCAGAGCCCGATCGTCTAACCTTACCACCACGGAACTTGCAGCGATCCGATCCCTTCGGAATCGTCAGGACATCGTAATTAAACCCGCTGATAAAGGGGGAGCCGTTGTTGTATGGAGCCGAGATCTCTACATTCGGGAAGGTGATAAACAACTTTCGGATAAAAAAATTTATTCCAAACTTGCCGGTGATGTAACTCCTGAAATTCAAATTATTGTCAAAAACCTAATTACATCATTGATTAGTAATAACGATAATTGCTAATAATAATAGCTCCAATAGAGGCTTCCAATCTCCTTGTTGAAACACCTAAAGCGGCCAGATTTTACATGCTTCCAAAAATACATAAGCCTGATACACCAGGACGTCCTATAGTTTCTAACTGCAGTTTCCCTACTGAACAGATTTCGGCTTTCTTGGAAGACTTGCTGTCACCTATGGTACAATCGCTAACAACATACGTCAAAGATACGTCTCATGCTCTAGGTATATTTGAGAATTTTCGTTTAATAAATGATACAGATAAATTCATATTCACACTGGACATAAAATCTTTATACACTGTGATACCTAATAATCAGGGTTTAATCGCTTTACGGTATTTTTTAGACAAGCGGTCTGATAATTTTCCGAATACTGATACCCTGATACGTTTAGCCGAACTAGTTTTAACCAAAACGTGTTTTACTTTCAATGAGAATTTTTATTCACAATGTAATGGCGTCGCCATGGGTACGAAGATAGGCCCTAGCTATGCGTGTCTATTTGTCGGCTACATTGAATAAAAAATGTTCGCGTCCTTCACTGGACCCAAACCGAGCCTTTATCTTCGGTATATTGATGATGTTTTTGGAGCCGCATGTATGAATCTTTCTGATTTGCAAAATTTTATCGACCATGTCACATCTTTTCACCCGTGTCTAAATTATACATACTCTACATCTTTTGATAGTCTTTCTTTTTTGGACATGGTTGTTATTATATCTGGTTTAAACTTAATTACCTCGGTGTTTTCTAAACCCACTGACACCAATTCTTATCTAATGTATTCTTCTTCTCACCTTCGCCACACTAAAAATAGCCTCCCGCATTCTCAATTGTAACGTTTAAAAAAGATATGCAGCTCAAAAACTGATTTTAACACAAAAGCTTCCAATATGATTGAATGTTTTACACGCCGTGGCTATAATCAATCTGATCTATCTAAGAAATTAAAAAAGATACTTTCCTTTAATCGGGCATCGTTAATAACCCCTAGAAAAGACGGCGTGAATAAGACGTCAGACAGATGTCCATTGGTTTTAACCTATCACCCTTCAATCCTGCACATCAAAGGTTTGTTAATTGATAATTATAAAATTCTTCAAAACGATCCAATCACAGTTAACATCTTTTCAAACCCACCTTTATGCTCGTACAGACGTGATATACTAACCTCCGCGACACTCTTGTTTCAAGCACCGTTTGTTGTACAACTCTGAACCCTGTGAGCCAACCTGGCTATACCCCCATGTTGTCGGAAACGTTGCTGTAGTACTTCGCAATTATTCACGATACGGTCTGTGGGTTTCAAGGGTCCTCGGTCGGCAACATTTATAGCTGCTGCAGAGGTTGCACTTTACACTGCGTGGGGAAATTCTAGGGAGAGCCTTTGATTTACGTGCCATTTGTTATGCGGTCGATTTATGAATGCCACATTTTGTTACTACTACTTGGGGCTTTTTCGAACGGAACTAAAACTCGCCGCCTTGCGAGGTAGGTTTTTGTTGACACTAGAGATCTATTCGCTCCACAATTGCCATGATTTTTCGGTATGGCGAACCTGACCATATTGATTAAGACCAGCCGGATCACCATTTCAATTGCATAGACTTAAGTGCGTTTCGCATGATTTTAGTTGTATCTTGAGCCTACTTTTGACACCATCATTATCAATTAGCCTCCCTCACGCTGCGACACCCTCGATGTGATGCTGGTTAGCAGAATTAATTCTTAGGCGGTTGGTTGCTTTCATCCAGGGGGCTCTTATGAACGTACTTTATTAGTGGTGATTTTTGAGTCCATTTGCTTCGTCTGTGTGTTTGAGCTGTGTGTGCTGTGCTTGATGTTGTGCTAGTAGTTATAAGATACAAACACCATAACTATCATTTGCATAGTGATGGTTGTTTCGTTGTGATGTTGGTGTTTGGTGCTATTTAACAAAATAACAGACTATTGATATTATAATACTGCCCTATTTTAACCTACGTAAATCAGTCATTTATTATAGAGTGTGTTATCGTAGAGCGTCTGTTATATGTGTCTCCAATGTGTATGTGTGTGTTTGTGAGTGGGCTGTGTGTGTGTGTGTGAGCTTCTGTGTGCTGTTTGTGCTTTGTGGTGATATTCTTCGCGTGTGTGTGTTTTTCTTTCTTCAAAACAGCGAAAACACCGAAAAAGGGCAGTTATTTCCTTTTCCGTTGTCATACACGGATAGACGGAAAAACGGTAGAATAAGACAAATTCGGGTTTTCCGTTTTTCTCGCACCAACAACGATGCACGATGTGGCTCTCTCGTCTATCTTCTCTCTTTCTCTCGTCTCTCTCTTTCTCTCTCTCTCTCTCTCTCCTCTCTCGTCGTTCGTGTCGGCTCTCTACACACACTCTCTCTCGCTCTCTCTTCTCCTCCCCTCACTCTTTCTACTCTCACTACACACACATCGTTCTGTCTTCG
>NW_014577419.1:0-563 GCF_000485595.1 Priapulus caudatus
CTTCAGCTTTTGCGTGCACACAATCATGCGCACGCGCGTATATGAGCGCGCTCACACGCACACACGTGAATGTATATGGATTATAAATCACACACAGTGACCGCTCAGTCACGCCTGCTTCCGACCTCCCTCCCTCCTCCCTCCTGCTACTATCTCAACACCGTCAGAGCACGCCCCAGCACAGAATAAAGATGCTAAACGCTTTATTTATTGCTGCTTTATACGCCCGCAATAAATTTCAATTCGGCGGGGATCGACTTGTAGTATCCATGCATCCATACATCGCAAATGTCTGCTCGACTCTTACTTTTACTTTTGCTGCTCCTAGCGCTGCTGTTGCTGCTGCTGCTACCGCCGCCTCTTCTTCGTCTTCTTCTTCTTCTTCTTCTTCTTCTTCTTCTTCGTCTTCGTCTTCGTCTTCGTCTTCGTCTTCGTCTTCTTCTTCTTCTTCTTCTTCTTCTTTCTCTTCTTTGATTTCGCTGCTTCGCTACTACCCTTCCGCACGCTCGCTAACACCCTTCCTCTTCCCCGCTTTCGTTCGCACCCATTTCTCTCCCCCTCCC
>NW_014577419.1:4652-11826 GCF_000485595.1 Priapulus caudatus
CACACACACACACACACACGACACGACACACACACACACACACACGACACGACACGACACAACGACACACACACACACACGAACACAGAGAGAGAGAGAGAGAGAGAGAGAGAGAGAGAGAGAGAGAGAGAGCTGGGTAGAGCAGAGGGAGCACGTCACAGGGTACCGCTGCACATCTGGCAAGCCTCGCCCGATACTGCCGCACTGAGTGCATCCACAGCGAGAGTTCGCGATCGCCACGTGATTTGGAGTCGAGTTAAAAACCGATCCTACACACATGCATGTTTACAGCGCTATATATCCAGTAACGACGCTTGTGAAATAATTGTCAAGAGGCGGCTGCTCCTTCGGATCGCTCAGCCTCCCGTTACTATGGCTGCGCCGCATCTGTTGACCAAGCATTCTCATCCCCAGCGAGCATCTATACACAAACGCGCCACACTGCGAACGAAACACAAACATACTTATGCTGACGCGTGTACACGTACGCGTGCGGGCTAGCACTCTCATGTGCTCGGACGCACACACATGTACACAAACAAACTTCAGCTTTTGCGTGCACACAATCATGCGCACGCGCGTATATGAGCGCCCGCTCACAAGCACACACTGTGAATGTTATATGAGATTATAAATCACCCACACAGTGACCGCCCCTCCAGTCACGCGCTGCTTCCGACTCCCTCCCTCGTCCCCTCCTGCTACCTATTCTCGAAACACCGTCAGAGCATGTCCCCAGCAACAGAAAGATAAAGATGCTAAACGCTTTATTTATTGCTGCTTTATACGCCCGCCAATAAATTTCAATTCGGCGGTGAGCTAGCTGTGTAGTTATCCATCCGATAACATCGCAAATGTCGTGCTCGACTCTTACGTTTTCTTTTGCTGCTCGTTGCTGCTGCTTGCCTACCGCCGCTCTTCTTCGTCTTCGTTCTTCTTTCTTCTTTCTTCTTCGTCTTCGTCTTCGTCTTCTCTCGTCTTCTTTCTTTTACTTCTTTCTCTTCTTGAACTGTCGTGCTTCGCTACTACCCATTCCGCACGCCTCGTAACACTCCTTCCTCTTCCCCGCTTTCGATTCGCACCCCCCATTTCTCTCCCTCCCTCCCTCCCCTCCCCTCCCCTCCCCTCCCTCCCGCTCCCCTCCCCTCCCCTCCTCCCCTCCCCCTCTTCCCACTCCCCTCCCCCCGTCGCCTCGCTCCGACATGGAACATTACCCCTACTCGTCTTCCAATATTTGCTGATTGGATTAGCGGCCGGTCGTACGCGCGGGGCTGCAGGTTCACCGTACGAACACACGCCTACGTGCATAGCGCGCCACGCACACGTACGCTTCAATGGCGCACGCCACGCCCAAACAAAGAAAAGCTCACTTAAAACAAAAACCTTGCGTGATAGGTAAGTGTCGATTAGGGATTGAGGATGGGAGCAAGCTGGTGACGATGAAGAGAGAGTAGGTGCGCATTACAGGCACTTGGGAGTCGTTCAATCAAAAATACAATGCTAATAAATGGACGAAATTATTAGCGGTGAGCCAAATTCTTAATGCTTTCTCTACTCTCTGTTCCGCCTAATTATTGCCGACAAATTTCCTCTAAATACGCTGTGTGCAAATGCTTCCTCTGCAAACACACACTGCTACACCCACGCACACCTGCCGCACACTGACACACATATATATATCGGCATTTACAGGACATTGTCGACAATAATAGGGGGCGCGAAAGAGAGGTAGAGAACATTAAGACTTGGTAGAAATAGATTTGCGTATTTATTTAGCATTATATTTTATTGAAACGCTCCAGAGTGCCTGTGGGTGCGATGGGCGTTCGCACACAGGCTGGTAGCGGAAAGACATGGAGGACGAGACACCAAACACCCACCTCCTAACAATAATACTAGACTTGCCTCCTAGCCCTCTCCCCCTCACACACTAATCTCGCACACAAGCAGTGAGCACAGTACTCTTCTAGCTCGGTCAATTAAGTTTCATCGTCCATCTCCCCCTCTCTCCGTCTCTGTCACCGCAACGCCACCAAGCGCGACCATCAACCAGCGGTGACCGGAACAAAACTGATCATGAACCGAGGTGATGAATCACTAAGTCTTGTTCACGTTCGGGCGAGCAGCGCTAATCAAAGTATCCACAGCTTTGCTGAAACCATACGTTACCTCATGCCGGATCACAGACAGCCAGCATGCGTTATAATACGTGGTGTTTATTGCTTGCTTGAAAGAGTGAGGGGAGGAGCTGAGAGGATGCTTTAGCGAAGAGATCCTTCGAGAGATCTGGGGGAGAGAGAGAGGCATGGAGGTGTGGGTGGTTGGAGAAGCCTTTTATGACGGAAGTGAGACTTTGTTGGTGAGGAGAGATAGAGAGAATGACGGAGGGAGAGAGAAGACGAGAGAAAAGAGGAGAGTGAGTATTTCGTGAGATGAGAGAAGATATCGTAAATGATGAGTGAGTAAGAGACGCCTTTTGCCGAGTGAGAGAGAGTAACGTTAGAGAGATGAGGAGATTGAGGAGGGCCGACTTGGATCGAGCCTCGCCACAGAGAGCCACCGAAGACTGATTGAACAGAACAGAGACATGACACCGCCTCATTTGGAGTAAGACGGAGGATCATGTTATTAATAGAGTAGACCTGAGAGAGAGATGAGAGAGAGAGAGGAGAGAGAGAGAGAGAGAGAGGAGAGAGGAGAGAGAGACGAGGAAAGTGTGAGTGAGAAGTTGTGCAGAGTGAGAGTGAGAGTGAGAGTGATAGAGAGAGTGAGAAGAGTTTGCGAGCAGAGAGCGATGAGCGAGAGGAGAGAGATGAGAGATTAGAGAGAGAGAGAAGACGAAGAGAGAGAAGAGAGGAGAAAGAGAGAGAGAGTGCGAGTGCGAGAGAGAAAGAAATGGGCAAGTTAGTGAGTAAAGGAGAGCATAATGGAGGGGGGAGACCGAAAAGGCAGAGAAAGAGGGGGAGAGCGAGAGAGAGCGAGGAAGAAAGGAGATACTTGTTACGATAACAATCCCCTGCTGCAGTGCTTAACACCACGTCATGTACGTGGGGGTTAAAACTGAAACCCCGTGTATCTGCCGCATGCGCGAACATTTTAAGTAACATAGTTAATACAGGACTGAATTTTTTTTTATTACAGGCAAAGGTTCTTTCTAAAAATTCAAGGACATTTTCATGAAATTCAAGGACTTTTCAAGCAGAAAATCAACATTTACTAAATTCAAGTAATTTTCAAGGACTCCCCTCAAATTCAAGTACTTTTCAAGGACTTCCCTCAAATTCAAGGACTTTTCAAGGACTGTGCGAACCATGACTGTACGGACTCACGTGTGAACAATGCAAAACATGCGCACTCGGGATAACTCAGGATCTCTCCTGAAGAACATCTTAGAATAGCTCAGGATACATCAAAATAACATCAGACAGCACTGGATAACACAGAAAAAAATTTGATATTTTACGCTCATGACATTAGAATATCTCAGACCATCTCATGATGTCTCAGGATAACTAAGGGTGTCTCAGGCTATCTCGGGATAGTTCAGGATAGCTTTGGACAGACCAGGGTTGCCTGGCTGGCGGTGACGCTGCCGCCGCAGGGCAGGCATCACAGGCCGCATTAAACAGGTGAAAACAGCAAAGGATGAGGAAGGCATCTGCTTTAATACGATGACCACTGTTGCCGCACCGAGCAGTAACTGAAGCCAGCTGTTTTGCTGAAGCCATCCCCGTGCCGACGTATCGCAGCCTAGAGTCTGGAATTGGCACCTGGCTTACTTACTTATACGGATAAAATAACGGGGCAAGGGCAGCATTGCTGATCAATAGGGAACCTGTTAGGGCTGTAACGATCCACCGAAATCGAATCGGATCACGATTCTCTTCCCGCGATCCGATCCTCAATATTTTTTCCCGTATTTTCGATTCAATCCAACCCGCTCCAATTTTTAGACTGTATGCATCAGCCGAAGCATGTATGCGATATGTGCTTAAAGTGATTTTGTTATATAAAATTAAGAAAAAGCATGAATGTAATAGTTGGTTAAAATGGTTGGTTAATAACATTTCAATATTTTGAGAATCGAATCGAAGGAATCGAATCGAGAGGCTAATATCGAGATACGGATCGAATCGAGAGGTATGTGTATCGTTACAGCCCTAGAACCCGTGCAGGCTGCAGCCACGGCGACAGGCCACGTCTACCTCCACCCATATATACATTCATGTAATCGCCTTTCTTCCATGACCCCCTCCCTCCACACACACCCAGCTACCCCCCCCCCCCGCCGCGTTTGTACTCGCACACCTCCTCCTCCCGGCTCCCTCCCACACACACCCCAACTCTCCCCCCTGCGGTTTGATGCTCGCACACCACCTCCCCGCCGCCTCATCACTAGACTCAACGTTCTGCACTCGGATATCGTGAGAGCAAGGAGGGGCGACATAACCCGCTCTCTGCTGCCGCTATAATAAACTCTCGGCCCGGACACGGCGATCGGAGACGTGCGATGTGATGTGATACGGGGGCATCGGCGATTATAAATCTGGTATCACTTACCGAGTTCGATAGCGGCCCTGAGATGGGTATAGCGCCAGCTGTGAGGCAAAGTGTTTACGCTAACAAACAAGCCCTCTTCCTCCTCGCCTTCTCTTCTCTCTCTTTTTCTCTCGCTTCGCTCTCTCTCCTCTCGCACTCGCACTCGCACTATCAGCACCTCGCTCTCGCATCTCCTCTCTCTCTCTTCTCTGCTCTCTCTCTCTCTCTCTACCTCTCTTCTCTCTCTTCCTCTCCTCTCTCTCCCTCTCTTGCCTCTCTCTCTCTCTCTCTACGTTCTCTTCTTTTCTTGCGCTCTCGCTCTCTCTCTCCTCCTCTTGCGCTCGGTCGGGATGTGAGCTGGCCTGCCTCTCTCTCTGTTCTCCCTCTCTCTCTTCTCCTGGCTCTCTCTCTCCTTCTCTCTTCCTCTCTCTCTCTCTCATCCTCTCTCTCTCCTTCTCTCTCTCTCTCTCTCATCCTCATCTCTCCTCTCTCCTGCTATCGCTCTCTCTCTCTCTCAGTCTCTCTCTCTCTCTCTTTGCTCTCTGCTCTTCTCTTGCGCTCTCGCCTCTCGCTTCTCATGATGTAGCTGTCAGGTGCACTGCTGTCGCTCAGTGTCAGCGAACAAACGCTCGCATGGAACGACAAGGTTATATCAACTGTCAGCTGACTCAGCTCTCTCTGAAGCCCCCCTCCACCCTTTGCGTGTGCATATCAAGTTTCTTCTGAAAGAAATATTTACAAAAAAGGTAATGGCCAGTTATGAGAAAAATACCGCATCACATGATCAAAAGACCCCGCGTCACACGACTTAATAAACGCACATGGCAATCTAAATATACCAAAAGCACGTGGTGAGCCATTTATTTTTTGGTTGACACTATTTTGACAACGGCAGGTAAATACAAGAACATTTTCACAACGGCGATGTTAAATTTGACAACGGCGGCGCGCCACTGACAAGTCTGCGCCTCTTGTGTATAAGAAACTCTGAATATCTAGGCGAGATGCACAATTGATGAGAGAACACTCTGATCGAAATGCGAGGGAAAAACATTAATTAAATTCGCAGCACGTCAAAACTGCGAAGTGAAGCTTCCGCCCACCAGGTGGCGCAATCCTTGCGCAACCGACAATAACAGCAAGGCTCTTTCACTCGCTCGCCTGCCTGCCTGCTGCAATCGCACAAAGCTGAGTGATGCAGGCGCGACACGGTGACAGCTAATGCGCAGAAAAATGCAAATAAATATATTAGAAACCGCCGCAATTCTCACCAGCCGCAATTTTCCGCTGGCCGAGATCAAAGAAAGCTAGACTGACGCGTGTCCTCGGTGGTGCGCTGCTGCGCGGTGCGCTGGCGGATGCGAGCGGCGCCCGTCTACGGCAAACTGCAAATGCTGCACGCATCTCGCAGGACAGCTCGGATTAGAACTGATTGAAATAAAGTTGTTTTTCTCGCCTGCCGCTGTTGCTGCTGCTGCTGTTGCTGTTACTGCTGCTGCTGCAGCTCTTATTGCTGCTGCTACTGCTCCTGCTGCTGCTGCTACTGTTGCTGCTGTGTGGGAAGCAGAGATGCGGGTCTCCCCGGCACCGCCGCCGCTGCTGCGCAAAACCCTCCTCACTGTGTACTAACACGCCGCAAGCTGAAGCCCGTAGTCATCCCAGAGGATGAAGAAGCGGCCATCTTGGCGATCATGGGTTTAGTAGTACTGCACACACCATTGCCATCGTTCGTGCGTGCGTGCGTGCGTGCGTGCGTGCGTGCGTGCGTGCGTGCGTGCGTGCGTGCGTGCGTGCCACACCAGGATAGTTGCCGTGCGCGGCATCTTTATGTGCGTGCTGCCGGCACCGTTTCCGCCGCTGCTGCTGCTGCTGCTGCTGCTGCTGCTGCTGCTGCTGCTGCTGCTGCTGCCGCTGCTGCTAGCTGCTCCTACTGCTGCTGCTGCTGCTGCTGCTGTACTTACTACTCTAAGCCTGATCCTCGCGCCGCCGACGTTGAATTATTTATGGTGCGCAGCGATAAGCGGTCGCTTTGATGCTGCATTATACGCAGCGCGCGTGCGCGACACACACACTACACGCGCACACGGGAGAAATATAGATGGGGAGGGGTAGATAGATGGGGAGGGGTAGATAGATGGGGAGGGGGAGATAGATGGGGAGGGGAAGTGGAGAGATAGATGGGGAGGGGTAGATAGATGGGGAGGGGAAGTGGAGAGATAGATGAGGAGGGGAAGATAGATGGGGAAGAGGAGATAGATGGAGAGGGGAAGCAGAAAGATAGATGGGGAAGTGGAGAGATAGATGAGGAGGGGAAGATAGATGGCGAGAGAAAGTGGAGAGATAGATGGGGAGGGGAAGATAGATGGGGAGGGGGAGATAGATGGGGAGGGAAAGATAGATGGGGAGGGGGAGATAGATGGGGAGGGGAAGTGGAGAGATAGATGAGGAGGGAAAGATGGATGGGGAGGGAAAGTGGAGAGATGGATGAGGAAGGGAACTAGAGAGATAGACAGGAAAGTGGAGAGATATATGGGGATGGGCAGTCGAGAGATAGATGGGGCAGGGGCAGTGGAGAGATAGATGGGGGGAGGGGCAGTGGAGAGATAGATGGGGGGAGGGGCAGTGGAGAGATAGA
>NW_014577419.1:15678-16768 GCF_000485595.1 Priapulus caudatus
ACCATATGGCAGTGGGCCAGGAATCAACGCCATCTGATGGTGGGCCAGGAATCAACACCATATGGCAGTGGGCCAGGAATCAACGCCATCTGGTGGTGGGACAGGAATCAACGCCATATGGCAGTAGGCCAGGAATCAACGCCATCTGGTGGTGGGACAGGAATCAACGCCATATGGCAGTAGGCCAGGAATCAACGCCATCTGGTGGTGGGACAGGAATCAACGTCATCTGGTGGTAGTCCAGGGACCAACGCTATCAGACGGCATTCCACTGTGCCGATGCACTCTTGCGATTGATCGCGGAGACAATGGGGAAAACACGACTTTCAATATCAGCAGTCTAACTAGCAGCGTGCACGCGCGTTCGTGCGTGTTCGTGCGTGCGTGCGTTAGTGTGTGCGTGTTCGTGCGTTCGTGCGTGCGTGTTCGTGCGTACGTGCGTGTTCGTGTGTGCGTGCGTTCGTGCGTGCGTGTGTGCGTGCGTTTTCGTGCGTGCGTGCGTGTTCATGCGTTCATGCGTGCATCTTCGTGCGTGTGTGCGTGCGTGTTCGCGCGTGCGTGCGTGCGTACGTGCGTGCATGCATTTGTGCGCGCATGTGCGTGTACGTACGTCGCTGCGTCGCTGCCCAGACAGCGTCGATGTCACTTTTCGAAACTAGGGTCTGCCGTTCCAATTACAATAATGGCCGCTGAACGCGGAAGGCCCCCCCCCACCCCCGTAAACAAGGCTAACGCAATTAGTCCTGTCTGTTCGCGAAGGGCACCCGGGAGATTTCTGCCGGGGCCAAACAAATTGAATCGTTGGCGCATGAAAGGTGGTAAACTAACCGGAGAGAGCTTCCTCTCTCGGCTTCCTCTCGGCTTCCTCTCTATTTAGCGCCGCGGTCACGCCTCGCTGCGACAGCCCCGCAGGAAACGACCAGCGGTTCTCCTCCGCCATCTTCTACCGCTCTCAGTAAGTCCTGTCGCCATTCCCCCCTCCCTCCTTCCTTTTCTTTCTCCTCCTACTCCCCCCTCCCTCCTTCTTTTTCTTTCTCCTCCCATTCCCCCCTCCCTCCTTCCTTTTCTTTCTCCTCCTACTCCCCCCTCC
>NW_014577419.1:18465-19834 GCF_000485595.1 Priapulus caudatus
TTCGTCACGATAAGTGGTCATACCCCGCATGAGGAGGAGCAGGGGGAGGAGGAGGAGAAGGAGGATGAGGAGGAGGAGGCGGATGAAGAGGCGGATGAGGAGGAGCAGGGGGAGCACGGGGAGGAGCAGGGGGAGGAGGCGGAGGGGCATATGGCGGAGGTCGGGAGTAGCGAAGGATTTTACGCTAGGTTAGCTGGCGACGTGACGCGCCCGCTTGTAACGTGTAACGACGCATGAAGACCCGATTCACCGCACTGCTACCGACACACATTACACGCTGTTATTAACACACGCAGCGACTTACGATATAAAGCAGGGGTGCTTAACCTGTGTGTAACGACTAACCTATGAGCTTCGGGGGAGTCCGTGAACCAGGGACCCGTTGTCAGAAACAAAATGAGTCTTAACATTAGTCTTACTGTCTTAACACTAACAATTTCTCGTAGACTGTCGACAGCGCTTTGTTTTGTATTGTTACGAGAAAATCTGCTACGATTTTTCATTCAGGTAACTTCGCAGCGTTTCTGATGACGGTCTAAGAGAAACAGTTCATGTTAAGACTAATGTTAAGACTAATTTTGTTTCTGACAACGGGCTCCAGGCGCATACAAATTATTGTCTTTACTAGCTTATGTGCATATTTCTGGGGAGAGGTTCGTAGCTTTCACCAGATTCTCAAAGGGGTTCATTACTCAAAAAATAGATAAGAACGACTGCGATAGAGAGCTACTAGTGAGAGACCTGGTGCTGCCCGGGTTGGTTCTGCCACCAGAATTTGATATGAAATGTCTCAGAAGAAGAATGAAGAGAATAAGAAGTGCTACTCGAATAATGTAGAAAACTTAAAGTAGAGCAACGAGTTTTTAAGAGAAGAACATAATTTGCGTAGAAGACTACTGATATGAAGACTTAAAAGTTTTATTAGAAGAACGTTACATGATGTGCATATTGTAGAAGACTACTGATATGAAAACTGTAATAGCATAATGACCATGTTATGTTCTTGTTTTGATATAGCACACTGACAGGTTTTTTGATACACATGAGCTGTACAGAGGCAACGCACTAGCGCGCTTACATCGCAAACACGAGATTCGACAGTAAACGTTTTAATACACAACAACGTGCGAAACCGATGCTGTCCTCTCTCTGACACACGCATGCACACAGGCACAGCAGTGTATGTACACAGTACACACTACAGCCATTTGTATTCATTAATGGCTATCTCATCGTGTGTCGTGTGGCCATGTGGACACTGGACACAAACACCATTACGTCTGAGATCTCCCCCACGCAGCTCACAAAGCATGGGAAACAATAACGCACGCACGCGCGCAAACACGCACGCTCACGCACGCACGCACGC
>NW_014577419.1:20732-22407 GCF_000485595.1 Priapulus caudatus
TCTCTCTCTCTCTCTCTCTCTCTCTCTCTCTCTCTCTCTCTCTCTCTCTCTCTCTCTCTCTCTCTCTCTCTCTCTCTCTCTCTCTCTCTCTCTCTCTCTCTTCTCTCTTCTTCTCTCTCTCTCTCTCTCTCTCTCTCTCTCTCTCTCTCTCTCTCTCACACACACTCCCCTATATCGCTTTCGCTCTCTCGTACTGCTATCGTAAACAGACTAGCGGGCCAGTTATAGACCTCACGCACTGCACAGTGCACACGCACTGCAGATACAGATCGTGCTGAACGAGAAAGGACCGTGGGAGAGAGGAAGGGAGAGGAAGGGGAAGGCAAGCTGAGCGGGAGAGAAGCGGCAGCAGCGAGGCATTGTAGAAGCCGGTACGTGCGTGCGTGCGTGCGTGCGTGTGCACGCACACGTGCATGCGTGCGTGCGTACGTGTGCACGGACACGTGCGTGCGTACGTGTGCACGTACACGTGCGTGCGTGCGTGTGCACGTACAAGCGTGCGTGCGTGTGTGTGTGTGTGCGTGCGTGCGTGTGCACGTACACGTGCGTGCACGCGTTCATGTGCACGTGCGTGCGTGCGTACGTGTGCACATACACGTGCGTGCGTGCGTGTGTGCACGTACACGTGCGTGCGTGTGTTTATGTGTAAGCAGCCAGCTATCGCACCCTGGGGTCACGGATTAGGTGGGGGTGGGGGGCAGGGATCAGCCGCTAGCAAACAGGAGCTCGCTATCTGGGCCACGCGTGTTTTGCTAGCGCGCCGCAAGAATTTCGGTGCTAACGAGAAGCAGGCGCGGAGTGGCACGCGCCCCCCCGCATCCTGCATGCTAGCAGCATCCCCCGCATCCTGCATGCTAGCAGCATCCCCCGCATCCTGCATGCTAGCAGCATCCCCAGCATGCCGCATCCTCTGTATGCTCTTCCTAGATGCTGCATGATGCAGGCTGTAAAATGCTGCTAGCATGCAGGATGCGGGGGATGCTGCTAGCATGCAGGATGCGGGGGATGCTGCTAGCATGCAGGAAGCCGTGTATAGTTAGCGAAGATACAGTAGCAGAAGCAGCGGCTGTGGTGGGAGCAGCAGCAACAGCAGCAGCAGCAGCAGCAGCAGCAGCAACAGCAGCAGCAGCAGAAGCAGCGGCTGTGGTGGGAGCAGCAGCAGCAACAGCAGCAGCAGAAGCAGCAGCTGTGGTGGGAGCAGCAGCAACAGCAGCAGCAGCAGAAGCAGCGGCTGTGGTGGGAGCAGCAGCAACAACAGCAGCAGCAGCAGAAGCAGCGGCTGTGGTGGAAGCAGCAGCAACAGCAGCAGCCGCAGAAGCAGCAGCAACAGCAGCAGCCGCAGAAGCAGCGGCTGTGGTGGAAGCAGCAGCAACAGCAGCAGCAGCAGAAGCAGCGGCTGTGGTGGAAGCAGCAGCAACAGCAGCAGCAGCGGCTGTCCCCCGCAACCGTGTGCTGAGCTGATACTATCGATTACGCGACATCAGCTTGTTTACCGGCTTCCTCCCGCTCCTCCATCTCCCCATCTCTATCCCCATCCCCATCCCCACGTCGCACGCCGCGACCCGGATGTAAACTCGGCGCGCTGAGTGTGAACAACACCTCGTGTGGGTGAGTCACACGCGCGCGCAGCAGTAGCAGCAGTAGCAGTAGCAGTAGCAGCAGTAGCAGTAGCAGT
>NW_014577419.1:23307-31143 GCF_000485595.1 Priapulus caudatus
CCGGCTTCCTCCCGCTCCTCTATCTCCCCATCTCTATCCCCATCCCCACGTCCCCACGTTTACCGGCTTCCTCCCGCTCCTCTATCTCCCCATCTCTATCCCCATCCCCACGTCCCCACGTTTACCGGCTTCCTCCCGCTCCTCCATCTCCCCATCTCTATCCCCATCCCCACGTCGCACGCCGCGACCCGGATGTGAACTCGGCGCACTGAGTGTGAACAACACCTCGTGTGGGTGAGTCACACGCGCGCGCAGCAGTAGCAGCAGTAGCAGTAGCAGTAGCAGCCACTAAGACTTGCGGAGTCATCACAAGCAGTAGCTAATCTTTTCGCCCTTCACACACACACACACACACACACACACACGCACGCACGCACGCACACACGCACGCACGCACGCACACACACACACACAACAACACAAACACACGCACACACACACACACACACACACACACNAGTGACACACACACGCACGCACGCACGCACGCACGCACGCACGCACACACACACACACACACACACACACACACACCGCAATCCTCTCCTAGACACTGCGCTACTTTTAGTCTGCGTACAAATCTCTCCCCCCCCTCCTTCTCCGAAACTCGCTTGAGTCACGGATAAACACACGCCGACCCTGCGTGGCGACGCTCATCGGTGTGCGATCCCCACGGGGGCACAATGCACTGCCGCGCAGGGTAAGTGACGTCATCTAAGATGCGTAGAGGGGAAGTGTCGGCTATCGGATGACATCGTTGGCAGGTGAGATTACATTTCGTCGGCAGACAATCTCTGTGAGAGAGTGCCGCCGCCGACACAGTGGCCGCTACTACTGAATCATCTCACCTGTGAGGCACCTTCCTATTCTACTCATAGTCTTCCCGCGCTCTCACTCTCTCTCTCACACACACACATACACACGCGCGCGCGCGCGCACTCTCTCTCTCTCTCTCTCGCTCTCTCTCTCTCTCTCTCTCTCTCTCTCTCTCTCTCTCTCTCNCTCTCTCGTCTCTCTCTCTCTCTCTCTCTCTCTCTCTCTCTCTCTCTCTCTCTCTCTCTCTCTCTCTCTCTCTCTCTCTCTCTCTCTCTCTCTCTCTCTCTCTCTCTCTCTCTCTCTCTCTCGCTCTCGCTCTATCGGGGCGCACGCACGGCTATTCGCCCGCAGCTATAGTACACGTGCGCGCGACGCTAGCTGAAGTACCGTGTGCTGGCTAGTTGTGAATGCTCGTAGGTGCGTACGAGTGTGTACGTACGTGGGATCGATGTATATAATATATATATGCCGCCGGCAAGCCCTATGTAATGACGCGTGCCTTTACAGCGAAGCCTAGGTACCATCTGCACTATGTGCAGGTGCTGTTCCTACATGTATGCGCAGGTACCATCTCTACGAGTACCCAGTCTGTATGCCCAGGTACCGCCTATACAAGTATGTGCAGGTACATTCTCTACAGGTATGCTCAGGTACCGCATATACAAGTATGTGCAGGTACATTCTCTACAGGTATGCTCAGGTACCGCCTATACAAGTGTGTGCTGGTACATTCTCTACACGTACGCTCAGGTACCGCCTATACAAGTATGTGCGTGCAGGCACATTCTCTACAGGTACGCCCAGGTACCATCGCTACAGGTATGCCCAGGTACCATCCCTACAGGTATGCCCAGGTACCATCTCCACAGGTAGCACCGGTACCGTCTCTGCAGGTATGCCCAGGTACTTTCTCTGGAGAAGTGATGGATAGACTTCGCCCATACCAAGGCTTATGGTTACACCTCACATGAAGCTGCCATCGCCACCGCTGCTGCCGACTGGTGCGCAAGCTGCGGACGTACGTGCGCGGTGAAACACGCCGGTTATTAAATCAAATCAAACTCTAACGCATTGTGAGCGCGTATGAATGCGCGCACAAATTACGCCGTAAATTATTCATGCGTGCTTGTCGGCGGCAGCACTGCTGCTGCAGTCGTAGCTCGGCTCGGCGCGGCGGCGACGGCGGCCGTCGCCGCATCCGCAACACACAATGACAGCTTATCTCCCTTGTCTTTTGAAGCTTTTCTCTCTCTTTTTCTGTCTCTCTCTCATCCCCCCCCTTTCTCTCCCTCCCGTCTCTCTCTCTCCTCCTCTCTCTCTCTCTTCTCTTCTCGTCTCTGGCCTCCTCTCTCTCTGCTCTCGCTCTCGCTCTCGCTCTCGCTCCCTCTCTCGGATTTGGGCCGGTGGCTCGGGGTGAGGGGTCTCTCTGGTCGTGTTCGGTCGGTGCCTGTGCTTGTTGCCGCTTTCTCGCTCTCGCTCTCTCTCTCTCTCCTCTCTCTCTCCTCTCTTCTCTTTGTTCTCTCTCTCTCTCTCTCTCTCTCTCTCTCTCTCTCTCTTCTCTCTCTTCACTGCGTGTCTCTCGTCTCACCCCTTCTCTCGTCATTTGTGGCGTTGCAGCTTCAAAACTGGACCGCTGCAAATCACGGCTGGCACGGCTCGCTGGTAACACGATGCTGCTTGCCTCTGTACGTTATGGTCAGGGCAGTGCCGAGATCGCGACGGGCTTCACTACACCCATACTTCACTTATACCACCTACTCGAAGCACCAGAACATGTTATTATTCTTTCAAATCCCATCTGCAGTATTGCGACTACAGGAAAGGCCCTCCTTCGTTTCCCAGGTTTATTACAGAGTGGAACGCCTTAGCGACTGAATGGTATAGTTTGCCAAAATCTAATGTTCCTTTAAGTCTCTGCATTACTGCCTAAACGGATTCTATGTGCACGGTCATCAGTCAGTTTTTTAAGTAAAAGTTTGCTTTTTTGGTTTTCTTTTTCTTTAGAAAATCAAGGGTAGGAAATTTATTTTTATGTGTCTTAAGATAGCGGCCTGTCCCGTTCGGCATAATCACAGGTATGTTGATGGTGGCCAATATAGCGTAGAATAGAGTACCACTGGTGACGAATCCAGCAGAAAGCCATCTGACACCGACACCAGGGATGCGGCGCCGCCAGCGCGCGTTCCACCCCTGCTGCCGCAAACGAAAAAGCTGCCGCCGCCGCTTCCACAGGTCGTTATCAAATAATGTTTTATCTCTTTTCTTTTCCTCTTTGTGCGCCGCGCTTTGCCCTCGGACTCCAGCCCTCTCTTCTGGCCTTCCCCCGCTTTCCCTCACTCCACCCCTCTGCTGCCTTCCCCGCAGTCAATCGAAGTGGGAGGCGGTCCGTTATCCTCTTGCCGTTCTCAAACGACTTGAAATGAGTAGCTGCTGCTGCTGCAGCTGATCCGATCGATGATGCTTGTCACCAGCAGCAGACGAAGGATGATATATGAAGTGTGTTGAGCGTGTAAGGAAGATGGTATTCAGGATGATCCTGTGCCTAGCAAGAGACGCTTGCTGCCCGCGGCGCACGTTTTAATTAGCTGGCCTGGTAGTCTGCTAGAGATGCGATGCCACAGCCAAACACACACACACACACACACGCGACTGGCTCGCACAGCACACAGCACGCACGCGCCTGCCGCTCGACAGCACCACGCACACACACAACACACACGCACTCGCCACACGGACACACACGGCCACCCGCGCGCTGCACGCTTCGCACACACACGCACACATACGCACGGACGCATGCACGCTCGCTCGCCCACGCGCGCCGGCACACACTCATTGCACGCTCGCACGCACCGCTCGCACACACACGCACACAACGCACGAATGACACCTCGCTCGCACGGCGCGCGAGACAACACTCATGCACGCTCGCACACACACCCACGCACGCACGCACACACACACACATCACACACACGCAACACACAACACA
This sequence comes from Priapulus caudatus, assembly GCF_000485595.1. NCBI lineage: Eukaryota > Metazoa > Priapulida > Priapulimorpha > Priapulimorphida > Priapulidae > Priapulus > Priapulus caudatus. The sequence continues at coordinate 27,116 of NW_014577419.1, forward strand.
CACGACACACACACCACACACATCTACGCACACACACAGTAATGCACGCACACAGATGCACGCACACACACACACCTGCCGCTGCTGTCGTCACGCGCTGTCAGCCATGATTGGTCGTGATTGTACGTGATACCATGAACAGATGTATATATATGCTATAGCAGTACATAGTATATAGCTGAGCACATTGTAGTTTTAATAGTAAGTAGTACATCGTATAACAGCATATATATACATCTAGTAGTACATAGTATAAGTTTAGTGTATATCATAGATAACTAAATACATGTACACAGGGGTAGTGTGTGCCGTGTGGAAGTAGCAGAGGGAGCAACGATCAGTTATTTGTGTCATAATACCCGCTGTTGGCGCTAGTTGGCTGAATGTGTGTGTGGAAGGGTGGAGGAGTGGAAGAGTGGAGGAGTGGAAGAGTGGAGGGGGAGAGTGAGAGAAAGGGTAAATGAGTAACGATCGCAGCGGAGAGCTTGCTGGGTGGTTGCGGGAAAGATGTGCGTGCGTGATAGCGTGACAGCAGCGTCTGCTGTGCACACACGCACGCCTGCCACTGCGTGACGGAGGCGGCGGGGATAGATGGATGGATGAGGAGAGCAGCAGCAGCAGCAGGCAAGCGGCCCAAACAGCAGCAGCAGCATACGCACACGGCACGTACACTCCCCCCACCCCCATACAAACACAGCGCACGTTAACACACTCATATATATATACAACACACGAACCAACACCACCACACACACATCACGCAGACACACACGCAACGACACGTACACCCCCCCCCTAACAAACACAGCGCCACGTTAACACACTCATATATATATACAACACACGCACACACGCACACACACACACACACGCACGCACACACACGCATACGCACACGTACACTCCCCCCCCCATACAAACACACAACGCACGTTAACACACACATATATACAACACACGCACACACACACACACACGCACGCACACACACGCATACGCACACGACACGTACACCCCCCCCCCATACAAACACACAACGCACGTTAACACACACAACGTACACTAACACACATACAACACACACGCACGCACACACACACGCACACGCGCAAGCACGCACGCACACAAACACAGACAGACACACATCCAGAAGTGCTATAGATAGAATCCAGTGGCAAATAACTCGCGTATTTCAACACCAACACATTCAATCACAAGTTCAAACACGCACACGAGCACACGCACGCACGCACGCACGCACATATGCACCAAAATATATATACATAACAACGAAACAGGTTTGAAAGAACTCCAGGACCCGTTTTTCGCGCCCCTCTTTTGCGCGCGCGCGCACACAACACGCTCGCCACACAACACAGCAGTCTCTGTGTCGGCTCGCCATACATCAGTCACCTACTCCTACCCGGCTTTTTTTTCACGGGGCTCTAATCGGCGTGAAAAGTACACAAGGGGAGAAACGGAGCGCCCGCGCGCGGGGAAGCGAGAGGCAGGTGGCTAGTTTCAAGGCACACACGTACACACGTACACACACATACACGCATACATACACACGTACACACAGTCACACACACACACACACACACACATACACGAGCAATACAAGTTCAGCCGGCAGATGGTCGCACGTGTTCCTAGAGGAGAACGACGCACCGCATCGCGCAACTAGCTCAGAGAAAGAGAGAGGGGGAGGGGGGAGGGGGAGGGAGGGAGATAAAGAGATAAGCTAGCTGGATAGATAGATAGATCGATAGACAGACAGACAGACAGACAGACAGGCAAACAGACAGACAGCCAGCAAGACAAACAGATATGATAGTATTATATAAACGGGGAAACACGTTGTTAGTTCGGCCAGAGTACGCACAGAGCGATTGAACGCGGATTTATTAAAGTGGGAACACTCAACGCGCAAACAGTCTGCTGCGCTGCTGCTGCTGCTTGTTGCTAATGATTTAAAATGCCGTGCTGGGAATATGCCGACACACTGTACCTAGTAAAAATATTGTGTGTGTGATAGGGTGGGCTACCCCAACATACTGTACCTATGGATGCCACGGGTGAAGGAGGGAATTCCCCGGGTGAGGGAATACCCCGACAAACTGCACCTAGATGTATGCCACAGGTGAAGGAATACCCCGACAAACTGTACCTATGTATGCCACAGGTGAGGGAATACCGCGACACACTGTACCTATGTGGATGCCACAGGTGAGGGAATACCCCGACACACTGTACCTAGGTATGCCACGGGTGAGGGAATACCGCGACACACTGTACCTAGATGGATGCCACGAGTGAGGGAATACCCCGACACACTGATGAATGCCACAGGTGAGGGAATACTGCGACACACTGTACCTATGTATGCCACGTGTGAGGGAATACTGCGACACACTGTACCTATGTATGCCACGTGTGAGGGAATACTGCGACACACTGTACCCATGTATGCCACAGGCGAGGGAATACTGCGACACACTGTACCTATGTATGCCACAGGCGACGGAATACTGCGACACACTGTACCTATGTATGCCACGGGTGAGGGAATACCCCGCCCCGCCCCGTCGCCTAGTTACTACACACGCACGCACGTACACACGAACACTTGGAACGTTTCAATTTATGGTATATTATTACACAAATATGATAAATAAACACGAAATGTGTTTACTACCATTGAAGTCTTAATGTTTCTCTACTCTCTTTCGCCTATTATTGCCGATAACTTCCTGTAAATGCTGTATAAATGCACACACACGGTGACACCCCACCCGCACGCACGCCGCTGTGCACATACAACAAGAATAAAGAGTATTTTGCCTTTACCATAATTGTAATCATTTAAAACTTATCATAATTGTTTATTTACCATATTTTTGTATTGAAACGTTCCAAGTGCCTGTGCACATACACACTCACATACAGATTGTATCACGTATACTGGGGTGCGCATGTACGAGCACACTCACGCCATCTTTATTACGTCATCGCATCTACGGTGTTTGTCTGACCTTTTTTTACCGAGTCACGCACTCGCACACAGTAGCAACACCAGCTATCAATGCTACAGCGTGACATTACATATGCACACCACTGCATGCTAAGTGCATACACACACGTGGGCGCATTCGAAGATAAACCACACCTATTTACATTTCCATGTATTTCTCCCTAAGGTAAATACATCGATTAATTAGAGACAGCTGGGGCAGAAAATTACCCGGCCGCCTGCTGTAGCTCTCTAGTTACGTACCCGAGTACTCAAGAGGGTATACATGCATGGATATCCTCCCACTCTGGCAATAGTAGCAGCGGGAAATAAGAGAGCATTGACTGGAAGAGCCCCACACGCTCACGTAAATAACTCACAACCACGAATAGGGGTCCCTACTACTTACACACACCCCGGGTGCACATGTATACACGCGAGCCCAGTTTTAAGCTGGGGTGCCCTACATCTGAGAGCCACCGCATTCAAACTAATGAATAAGTAACGTTGAACTGCCCCACTTTGCCCAGGGCTATACACACACACACACGCACGCACGCTCACCACAACCACAGCTCGCCCTGTATGCTCAAGAGCCATGCACAACTATTCAGGGTCAACACGCTCTAGGATACATTGGCCACCACTCAGCAGCTCGGCGGTACAGCACGCTGCGTGCTGCTGATACTGTTAGTGTTACCAGGGGTGAGAGCCAAGGATGCTCCGCTATTATGCTTGGTGCGTAGCAACAAGAGGGCTCCTTCATCGGAACACATCTTTAAAACGAAACCTTGCGCTTACTCACACCTGATAGACCCTATAGATGCCTCAGGCATCTACAGTGGGGAGAACTCAGTAAATCCCTACAGAGCATCTGAGCTCGGGGACACACAGGGCACACTCTCTCTTTCCAACATGTGCGAGAGAGAGAGGGATAGAGAGAGTGAGAGAGAGAGAGAGAGAGAGAGAGAGCGAGAGCGAGAGAGAGAGAGGAGAGCGAGAGAGAGAGAGAGAG
>NW_014577419.1:31468-38267 GCF_000485595.1 Priapulus caudatus
TGAGTATTGTGTATGAGTATTGAGTATTGTGTATGAGTATTGAGTATTGTGTATGAGTATTGAGTATTGTGTATGAGTATTGAGTATTGTGTATGAGTATTGAGTATTGAAGGTTGTGTATCGTGCGACATTGTGCCCGAATAGGTGGCGCCGCAATCCTGAGCGCGTACAGATGGCGCCGCGCGAGCATGAGTACATTGAGATGGCACTGCGCAAGTATGCCTACCTTCTCCTCCTGCGCAATGACGACGGGGAAATCGAGACCGTCCGGGATCGTGATGTTGAGTCCGTTCATGAACGCCGAGCGATTCGCCGCGTCGCCGCTGCCGTCCGAGCCGCTGGACGCCGCCATCGTCGTGGCGACGGCGCGGTAGTGGCGGCCGTCCTGCGTCGCGAGGCCCTGCGCGACGGCGCGCTTGGCAGCGGCGCGCAGCGCGAGCGCGAGGTCCGCTCCGTCACCGCCCTCGATCGCATAGCTGCGCTGCACGTACTTCTCGACGGACTTCAGCGAGGAGCCAGCGGCGTCGCCCAGCTCCTTGATGCTGCGCACGAGCACCTTGACGAGCTCGCCGCCGCCGCGGCCCAGCTTCAGCACGCGGCCCTTGTTGCGCGTCCACATCGCCGGGTCCTTGTACGTCCACAGGCCCTTGTTGAGCACCTTGAGGATGGCGCCGTCGCGGACGGCGATGTCGAGCTGCCGCGTGACGGCGTCCGGCGCGACGTCGTGCGTCTGCCGCACCGCGCTGCAGATGCGCTCGACCGACGGACGCTGCTTCTGCTGCTTGATCTTGTTGATGGCGTCGAGGATCCACTGCGTCTGCGGCGGCGGCATGACGATGCCGCCGCGCTCGCCATCCGTCTCGCGCACCATTGCGGACGCGCGCGAGGCGGGTCCCTGCTCGCGTTCACGTGTACGTCCGCCGACGAAAAGCTACAATAACGAGGTTGCGTCGATCGGACGCCACTTATCCACGACTGGGAGACCTGTCTGCCAGCTGGCTGAGCAAGTTGTCACGATGCGGGGCCGCGCGGAGGTTCGTGCGACAGCGAAGAGGTGGTGCGTGGTCTCACCCGCCCGATATCACATCCATTTTACATGGCCGCTCTCAGCTGCTCCCTCTCTCGCCCCTCCGCGAGTGAACGAAGGTATCTCCTGCAACGATACACAAAGTTTTAGCGGAGAGACTTGTCGCACATACAAGCCGAATCCCACGATATACAACGACAGGAAATTATGTGAAATTGTGCGAGGTTGCCAAAATAAAATGCATACGCTGATACTCATTCGTAGAACAGTCAATTTACTTGTCATTTGGCGAGGCATCTTGCCGAGTTTCTGTTTCTGTTACTAGTAGTTGCTGTATCCAAATTTCGCATCAGGACAACGTAAGTGTTGATGAATGATGTCATTAGCAACAATGATTAATTAGAGAGTTAAATACACGCACTGCAATTTGTTTTGCATTCGACTGGTATAATACAACGGGATTTCGTTATAAACATCAAACGCTTAACTCCCGATTAAAACAACCAAAACGTAAACATTACGCCAAACACAAACCGAGTTGAAACAACAGAGCATTCATTGGGCATACGGACCTGATGTAGTGAGGTGCAACTTTGCACGGTTTGTTTTGAAAATACATATCACATTATTTCTATTAACTTTGCGCACCATAATAAACCTTACGCGTGATTGTTTTTAAAAACAAATCTAAGGTTACTGCACCGTGATGCGCCCATCTCAAATTCGAAAGATGTGTACTGTACACCAGAAATGGCGCTGCTTCTCACATCATAAACAAGACGGGACAAAGGAATGCACCAACTTCTCGGCTAAACACCTCATCAAATATGTCACTTGAGCACGATCAATGCATCTTCCATGAATCATTAAAGCCTTTTCTGTCTAAATATTTGCAGACTGTTATTCTTTAGATCCATGTGACGTGTCAACAAGCAGACGAAAACCGCACCATCTTTGTGCCGCTTTTCTCGACGCCACGAAAACAGCTACGGCCGATGAAAAAATTTGCTCACCTTTCCTCGCAAAATTCTGAGATACGTTGCGCGATCTGACTCCAAGATCAACTGCATTCACATCCCAAGCCACTCCGCTATCATGTCGTATCAATTACGGATAACCGCACTTCGAAAGCGATGTATAAATTGGCTTTGAAGATATTAGGTTTCCGACCCACAACAAAAAGCGCAGATTCAACCACAATATGGCCGCCGTGTTTCACAACAGTCGTTTCCCCATTCTTTGTGAGAATCGGCGATGCGCATCATAAGTGCTCAGAGTAACACCTAATTTTTACTCCTCGTAATTGACAGGATTTGGAATAACTACTTAAGAAATAATTTGTTTATATAATACTTAATCTTTACACAATCACCAAAATTTGTGTAAAATTGTTATCTAAGTAAAATATATGTAGAAAATTCACGATTTATGATGGCGAAATCAGTTTCTCCCAAACTAGCATTCGTGTTGTAACATGGCTTTCCATTGGTTAGGACTGTTGTATGGTTGCGTGTAATTGGATATGATAATTAGTTAAGGATGTGATTTGCTATGTTTGTGGTGGCAGCAGGTGTCAAAAGAGGGATTGAACATAATATTGATACCTACCTAATAATATCCTGCACTTTTTATTAACTGATTATTTAACGCCACTTCAATGAGATTGTCTTTTTCGTAAGTTATATTGATATCCTTTATCGATTGGCCCCATTGTGCCTATTCATTGCCTACAAATGCAGTTATTCTATTGGCGTTATAATTCCGTTTTGCTATTATTCGATCATATATTAAATCTGCATAATCGTACTGTGATTTGGAATTGTTTACTTATGCTCTGCTCATTAATTTATCTGCTGCCATTTCACACTACTCAATCACCTCCATATGAACTGTTTATCCTTCATTAAGTGAGCATGTATCAATTTGTAGCAGGGATATTTGGAGGTGCCTCCGGGACGAAACTGCAGATAGGTCTTTCAAGAAACCTACTATTTCTTTTGTTTTTTCATAATATAAGATATTTCATGTGCAACAGATGAAGTGTGACGCACTACTAAAGACTAAAGTGAATTTTAGTGTCAAAGCAAAATGACGTTGTAATGATAACAACAATTATGTTATCGTGTATTAAAATAAATAAATAAATGGTAAATGCTAAAAATTGATACATTTATCTAATATTTTAATTTTTTTTCACGTACTTTTTTTTTCTTTCGTATTTCATATTTTCTTTTTAATTCTCGTGAAAGAGAAGAGAAAAACTCGATTACTTCGGGAGACCGCATCACACGTAAGGAAGTCATCATCACAAAGTAAAAGTAGTGCCTGTTGAACAAGCTGTATTTCATACTATTCCATATATTTTAGAAAGCTAGTAAATTTACATATATGTATATACTGTCAGAATTAGCCGATAATATGTTATTCAATAACCTGGTTGCTAACAACAACCCTCCTATTTTGAAGCCAAATAAATATTTAAAAGGCTGCGTACGTTACGATCGAGTGATTGTTAGATTTTTATTGTGTTCGAGGTTACCTCGTAATTTCGTAAATAATAGCATTCAAATTCCAAGAGACAAGGAAGAAGTTGCCACGAAACAGCATGAGCAGCAATCATAGAAATAATAATAGATACAGATAATATAGTCTATCTATAGTATATCTATAATAGTATATCTATATATTTCTATGGCAGCAATACACTACGATACCGACGATACGTAATTGAACATTGGATGTTCTTTTATTACAATATGGCGACTCCCATGATGTTAGTATTTTATGCAACACTACTCAGTTATTTTGAGTAAATACTGTTTATATACGTTACACTTATAGTATATCGTCGAGAGATGTGTATATTTTAAAAATATGAATAATTTTTATTTATAAAAAGTTTTCACCCACATGTGCAAGTACTTGAAGTAGTAACAGCTAGGGCCCAGGGGTCGAAATTAGATTTTCATTATGGTACCGGTACGGCCGTAGTATCCATTCGGGATACCAGGTATTGAAATCTGGTATCCCTCCCAAAGATCTGGTATCCAATTTTTTGGATAGTAATTTCAACAATGTTGGTATCCAAAATCTTGAAATATGCAATTGATGCATTTGATGCATTTGATTGCAATGTTGACGAATGCTACAGTATCAATATGGTAACTGGCACCTTGTGTAGTTAATAATAATAAGTACATAACCTTATAGCCAAACGCGTATTAGTTTTTGTCCTATATCACTGCTGGTTACATTACAAACAAGACTTGAAATCGGTTGTTGATATGTATCAGTGTATCATTTACGTGCCGTAAATGTCATCCAAGAGTCAAGCGATGACGTAAACATTTGTGCGGCCCGTATGTTTTGGACGCCAGATGAAATGGAGTTGTCAGTGGTGTAACCACGGCCACGGACTAAACCTGGAAATGGATTAAAACACACGTACTAATCACGGACGCACGTGGACAGCCCTGACAAAAAGTTCCTTATCACGAGCGTCCATGTTTACGAAATCACTGATGATAGCATTGCGTATGGCCGAGCATGCATGCGAAAATATCCGGTTCACTATAAATCTGTATCACACCCGCTTCGCCGGCAACGGTTTGAAACTGTAAACAACTGATTTTTGGACTGCGGATTTCAATAATACATTTCTTAGTAACCAGCAGTGATATTGGACAAACTAATACGCGTTTGAGCTGGGTTTACACTGACGATTTTGTGTTGCCGAATTGCCAAATTGTACGAACTTGGCCAGTTGGCAACTGACAAGCGGCAGTGTAAACGGAAAAGTTGGACAACCAACCGATCGGGCGCAGCGAGTTGGGGAATTAGAACATGTACTAATTTCGCCGACTCGGAGCGGTCGAGTTGGGACGTTTTTTTGCCAAGTGGCCAATCAGAGAACAGCAATCAGGAGGTGTGTGCCTCCACCCTAGGGGGAGAGCACGTTTTTGCTATCGGCGCCACGCTGGCGGCGTGGAAAACAAGCAAAAATTTGTATCGGCGTCGCCCCGCGCATACCTACTGATCAAATGTTGAAACGTTTGCCGCCTCGCGGTCGCTTTGAATATTTATAGAGGTTGGTAGAAAGAAGAAAAACTCAAAGTCGCCCGCATAAAATCGGCCTAAAATCGTCAGTGTAAACCCAGCTGCAAATATGCTATGCCTGCTGTCTAATGCTAGTGTGGCATAGTAAGGGTGCCTGTCACTGCCTGAGCCGGCTCAGATCGCGCGCACTCGCTCAGATGCGCTGCCGTATAAAGTTGATAACGTTCGATAAAGATTTGATAAAGTTGATCAAGGCTTCGAAGTGGAGTAAGGACTCGTCTACAACAACAACCACTATCCCGATTTTGACGATTTTTTTTTTAATATCCCGGCGGGATACCAAGCATTGAAATCTGGTATCCAACACAAGTATCTACTATCCCGCGGATATCGGGATACCGCTAATTTCGACCCCTGAGTAATACTAATAGTATATGGCTGCGCTACTTCGCTGGCGTTCAATAATCATGTCAATACCACAGGCACTTGGAACGTCTCAATAAAAAAAAGGTAAATAAACACGAAATGTATTTACTACCAAAGTCTTAATGTTTCTCTACTCTATTTCGCCTATAATCACCTGTAAATACCGGTCAAATGCTCATCTGCAACACACAAGTACACCGCACGCCCGCCCTGTGCTGCGTGCGCAAACAACATGAATAATTCAATTCAATTCAATTCAAAAAATTTATTTATCATCATAATTTGCAAATATACAATGATGCAGAAAACATTATAGCCCTCGACACTAACGGTTGTCCGATTGCCCGGGACAAGTGAAAGTCTATGTCGGACAAGTTATTCTCTTGCCTAGTTGCCCGATCGGACAACTGAAAAGTTCTAGTTGTTTAATATTCCTAACATCCTCTGAGCCAGGGCGCTATCGCACCACATTCTCATTTCAAACGTTTTCAAAAGTCCCTAAAAAAAGCAGCCCGCGACACCCACTGTTACCATTACAGATTTATTCAGAGCGGCAATGCGTACCTCCCTGGCCGGGGTGGCATTGATTTATGTACTGGGGTGGGGGTACGATTGTTTAGAAGTCGGTTGGGGCATATTCATTACTGAATATGTAGGGGGTGGGCATCGCTGGGACGAGAGGACGACAGCAAAACTCTTTCCTGTGATTGAGGAAAAAGCTGCAATCGGTAATGACACACAATGAGCGTGCCAGCATGCAAACATAAATGTGTGAATTTCATTACGATTCTGCAATTTGCATGTACTGTATTTACTCGTGTATAAGTATAATTCAGGTATATTATAAATCTCACCCCATATTTTGCATTGAAAAATTGGTACAAACATTGGTACATTAACAAGATTTCTTAACCTTGTCTATAAGTCGCACCCCCTGATTTTTTTTCCTAGGCATGTGTCTGCGCGCGCGTTTGCATGTGTGCGTGCGTGCGTATTACACTTACATTATATATACCGTATTTACTTGTGTATAAACCGCGCTTTTTGTACACAACTTCAATTTATGTGCGAGCCTATATGCACGCAGGGAATACTGGCAAAAATATTAGGAGTGTATAATATATATATATCTACATCTATCTATATATGTTATATATGTATATATGTATATATATTTATATGTCTATTTATATAATATAGATCTAGGTGCCCTAAATATCTTGGTCGGGGCCTCGGTCAGACGGTGTGTTTCGATGGGAGCCAAATTGGTTCGCTGCCTAACTCGGCACA
>NW_014577419.1:39283-46008 GCF_000485595.1 Priapulus caudatus
GCTAAATCGGTAGAGCGGTAGATGCCGCGAGTGTCGAACGTGTACTTCGACGAAATATAGTCCAAAACTGTATAAAAATTCGAAAAATTTGATCAGGATGCATGTTTTCAAATGTGGACTAAGCCATTGACCACCACACCATCTGGTGGTCAAAACTGATAATCATCAGTTAGCTTTGAGAAAGCCTCTTGGCAGGAGACGAAACGTAAGCTGTACGTTTCCAATCTTCACGGTTGAGTAACAATTAACCCTGTTATATATATTAGTCTACCAACCGAATGAAGTTATTTAATGGTTCACATTTATTGTTTTTTTATTCTCTAACAATAGATGAGACGACCGTGAACCGAAATATAATCTCAATAAGTGCAACTGAAAGCAACACAGCCACAGAGTCACCCAATAAGCAACAACCTAAGTAAACAACGAACATTGTGATTGTCCTGTGTTATTTTATATGTAAATGACATTGGTCGGAGGTATAAATCAGTGGTAAGAGTTGAACGGCTGATTGAAATGGCCTCAAAAGCAAAGAAACACAGAGAAGAGCTAAAGCAAGAGGACATCCTTCAAGCTGTTGTGATTGCCGACAGCTTTAATGTACGGTTCACTCCATTGACGCAGGTATGTTCTGCACACGTACAGCACTCCTAAAGGGAACTCTGCCATGATACTGGATATAATACCATGTGTAGATAACAAGAGGAATCCCTTTTGAAATCAGGGTACACTTTTCAACATGATAGATAGAAGTTCAAACATCTTATAAATGTCTTGAAGCGTTTGATAATCACATGTGGACTGGCTATCAAACAAATCTTGAAATCCACTTGGATCGATTGTTTACTGTTCTAATTGTGGCTTCATATACAGGAGTAGCCATAGTCATAGATTAACTGATCAGTCAATAATAAATCAATCGATTGGTCGTTCTATTTGTGGCATCATATTCAGTTGAAGCCATATTCTATGCATAGATTGATTGATCGGTCTATAATTGATCGATCATTCAAAAATTTATCGACTGATCAGTCAGTAAGCGATTAATCGGTCAATCATTGCTCTAATCGTGGCTTTGTATGCAGGAGAAACCACGAGTGCTGCTGCCTCTTGTCAACACACCCCTCCTCGATTACACGCTCGACTTCCTCTGCTCTGCCGGCATCGACGAAGTGTTCGTGTTTTGCTGTCATCATGCCGACCTCATCAAGAGCCATATCAAGGCTTCGAAGTGGAGTAAGGACTCGTCTACCTGCCAGGTGAGGCCACAATTAAAAAAATGTTTAGTTTGCCCTCACGCGACCCAGGCTGAAAAGTTTGGGTAGGTAGGTCGGCTTTTTTTCTAGGCGGGGGATTTTTTTAGCAAATTCAGCAATGGTGTCTACATGGCTCGAGTGTGCTTGTGTGGAGATACGACTTTTATGTTGAATGTTTGTTTTGCTTGGTGCATAAATATGGTATTTCCTACTGACTTTATATAATGTATGAGTGAGAATTTGTATAAAAAAAAAAATAATCAATAAAATTTCTTGAGTCGGCCCCTTTCTGGCGGGTCAGTCAGGTGATCGGCAAACAAACAATATTTTTATTATGGCCTGAATAATTCCCGAACGACAGCAGGTGTTTCATGGATGCTGTCCAGAGCGTATTATGAAGGAGAGCGTACAACGGTGAAATGCTGAAACCACGTTGCAGTGATTAGCAAATTAAGAAAACTTTGCCCATTTTATTTTGAACGATGTCTTTGGGTAGTATTGCTAAGCTGTCCTACCACCGCTTACTAAATATAAAACAAACGCGCTGTCGCCTTCGATGCCCCTGCGCTGAGATAATGAGCGGTGAAAATCTGGTATTTTTGCCGAAAACCGACTCGAGATCCCTGTTGGCTGCGACTCTCTCTCGCTTTGAGATAGCTTCGAGAAACCTCGCGTGTTTCCGTCAATGATTGACAAATGGAATGAATGATGTCTGTTATTGATTGCCATAGTGATGACCCCCACCTGTGCCCACCTCACGCTGGATGTAGTAATCTCTGTAGTACTTACGTAATGAGTCAGCGCTACCATGGCGCTACACAGCGGCGACCGGAAGCAACATACTGGCCACAAAACGAGAGAGAGTCGCAGCCAACAGGGATCTCGAGTCGGTTTTCGGCAAAAATACCAGATTTTCACCGCTCATTAGTTCAGCGTAGGGGCATCGCAGATTCGTAGGGACAAGCGGTTTGTTTTATATTAGCAAGGTAGGACAGCTAATCAATACTACCGCAAAGAATCGTCAAAATAAAACGGGCAAAGTTTCTTAATTCGACTAATACTGCAACATGGTTTCAGCATTTCACTGTTGTACGCTCTCCTTCTTAATTCGCTATTGATACTGTGCATCTGTCGTGTGAATCTACTTCTCAATCTCTGGGCTTTATTTATATTATATATATATATTTCTATTTTCTAATTTATTCTATATGTGTGTGTGCGTGCGTGCGTGCGTGCGTGCGTGCGTAGTTACACACTTGTAAGTTACACACATTGCCAATCAGTGTTTTTGGTGTGAGTCCAAGTAGCAGCTGGCATAACTAAGCTGACAGTAATTATTACGGTCGATTAATACAAAAAACATCTGTACCTGATGCCCTGTCATGTTGAGAGTCCCTGTGTAATATTGCACTTTTAATCAAGCATGTCCAAAAAACTCGTTGCTTTCAAAAAGATAGAGCCTGAAGGGTAATGAAGGCATCATCAGTAATGGCCAGCATGATATAAAACTGATACAAGCCAGAATGATCTTGTACTTACAGTAAAACAGAGTATTTTGACCCTTGCATTAATTTCAAACCCTGCACTAAGGTGAGCATGAGAAAGATACAGTAAAAAATTAAGTTGTCAGAACTACTGTAGGTTAGTAAGTAACAGTAAGTAAGTAATTTTATTCACCTGTTAATAACAGTTTCATCCAGCCCTATTCTCCTCGAGGAGAGAAACTAAGAAGAAGAATAACAGTTTCAACAGTTTTCATCGTCTAGGCTGACACTGCTCTTGTTGCAGGTGACAGTTATTGTCTCGGAAGACGTGATGTCTGTCGGTGACTGCCTCCGAGACATCGATGCGAAGGATCTCATCACATCTGACTTCGTTTTAATTACCGGTGACGTCGTCTCTAACATGGATCTCGGTGCCATCATAGGTGGGCAGCGTTGAGCTGTGATTGAATCGTTCATTTGTTTGTTCCATTTAAAGCGGTTTGTCACCGTACATTTTAATGACAATGTGTTGATGGTAACAATCTTTACAAGTTCTGCTATTAGTGTTCAACCGCTCCTGCAGTATGGTGTGAAGGTGTTCCAACCATGCACTCCACCTAGGTAGGAGGTTATAAAAGAGGGTGGAGAGCAACTCGTCTGAGAAATGGCCTTTCAAGACTCACTAAGAGTTATTGGAGGCCAATGAGACTTCTGCTAATAGGAGAGAGAGCATTTTAAGAGATCGAAACATGAAATTTTAACCATGTGCATTCATTCTCCTCGCAGAGAAACACAAGGAGAGACGCGAGAAGGAGAAATTCTGCATCATGACGATGGTAATGAAGAGGGCGCTACCAGGCCACAGATCTCGCTGCGGTGAAACTGATCCTGTACTGGCGATAGACGTGGATGGTGGTCGCATACTCCACTACCAGAACACCCAGGGTGGTAAGCCGCTCAGCACCATCTAGTAACAAAGCTGTAGCATGTGGATTGTGTACTGAAGATACTTGTTTAGGTGGCAGTGTCCCCCTTGCACCCCACTCCCCACCCTCCACTTAGATGATGATTAATATATATTAGATACTAGATATATTGTGTAACAGTTTTGCAAAACAGCATGCATAACATCATCAAGCAATATGAAATTCAAGTTGACAGACAAGATTTGTAGGCACAGTTTTAAAGTACACTAATAATTTACGAAGCTTCGGAATAATCAACGTATTTTGCTGCAATTTACAATAAATAATTCACGTAAAAGAATGCTATGCAAAACTATATCGATGTGTTCTTTTTACCTGTGATTATTCTTACCTTTTCCCCAGCAGGTAAGCGGTTAGAGTTTCCGACGCACGTCTTCTTGGAGCGTGGACAGGTGGCGCTGCATTACGACCTCATGGACTGTGAGCTGAGCATCTGCTCTCCAACTGTCGCTCAGCTCTTTACGGACAATTTCGACTACCAGGTGAGCGGAGCACGTACACGCAGGCAAGCCAGCATAGCTAAGTAGATGGAAGGACGGACAGACAGACGAATGGGCAAGCAGGCCGATAGGTAGACAGACACAGAAAGAAACAGATAGACAGGCAAATAGGGAGGTAAATAAGTCGATATATAGGTAAATCGATAGACAGGTAGCTGGGTAGATAGCTAGGTAGCTGGGTAGATAGGTAAGTAGATAGCTAGGTAGCTGGGTAGATAGGTAAGTAGCTGGGTAGATAGGTATTATTTTAGGTAAGTAGATAGACAGGTTTAATTGTTAATTTAATGTTTTTTCACGTTTTTACGATTAATTTATTTTTTGATTTCGCACATTGCACACTGTGTGTCGTCTGGGGAGATTTGTCGGTGTCGTTGCTTGAACCTTGCAGACGCGTGACGACTTTGTTCGTGGCATACTCATCAACCAGGACATCATGGGAAACATGATCTACCTGCACCGAGCAGACGACACTTACGCGTCACGCGTCACCAACCTCTCCATGTACGACGTCGTCAGGTAAGCGCAATACTGGTGCCATCTAGTGACAGTATATTGAACTGATACTGAATACTGAAGTAAAAATGGCCGTCCTAAATTTTTTTTAGATTTAAAAAGAAAAATTCCATGTGAAATTAAATCTGTTATTATTGTGATTGCTGGTAACGAGTGTTCAATATTCCAGCAAAGATATTTTGAGCCGGTGGACGTATCCGCTAGTACCAGATCTGACAGAGAAGGGTAGTTACAGCTATGGCAGACACAACATATACCTTCACCAGGAAAATGTGACACTGGCGAGAGGTTGTGAGCTCAGTCAAAACGTTGTCATTGGAGAGGGCAGCACTGTCGGCATGGATACGCACATAGCCAATTCAGTGATTGGTCGAAACTGTAAAATAGGTAACAAAGTGGACTGTGAGAGTTCTTTAATATATTTTTTTCAAATATCGTATACATACACATCCACATGCATACACTTACACATGGATACATACATGCAACAGTTGTTTGTCTAGATGAGCACAACACGACTGTGCTACTTGCATATAATATTACATACAATAAAGCACATAAAAAAAACTAATATATTGTATATACTTTTGTCATTTATTTACCATTTGAAATCGCTCTCACAATAACCTTGAAATTTTATGATGAAAATTTTATGATGAAAATTTTGAAATTTTGTGATGAAAATGCATTGATAGTGCTACTCGCATTATTCTGCAGGCAAGGACGTGAAAATAGAGGGCGCCTACCTCTGGGACGGCGTCGTCGTCGGCGACGGGTGCATCGTCGCACGCTGCATCCTCGCGGATGCGGTGCAGCTGTGTGAGCGTGTGACGATCGAGGCGGGCTGCGTCGTCTCATACGGCTGTGTGGTGGGACCCCACCGCGTCGTCCCTGCCGGCACCCTGCTCAGCCTCACACCGGCTCGTAAGTCACGTTGCTGCTTTCCCTGCATAACGATCCCTATGGCTATGTCCACCCTGTGTATGTTGTGTTCCTGCATTATTTTGAAGGGTGAAGGGGTAGCGAAAGACCATAGGGTCAATAAGAGAGCTCGGTGTGTTGCAGATGAGCATTTGAACGGCATTTATAGGCGAAATAGAGTAAAGAAACATTAAGACTGGTAGTAAATACATTTCGTGTTTATTTACCTTCTTTTTTTTATTGAGACGTTCCAAGTGCCTGTGTTCAATGCGGTTATACGCCAAATAATTCTACTTCGCGCCCATGATATTGAAATTATCTTCCTTCCTTTTTGGTTACTTGCAAAATTTAAGCTTTTTTTCTAGTGCGATCAGCAGTGCTGATCAGTGATCTGTGTATTTGACCAGCTTTGTCTTTCTCTGTTTTCGAGATATTTCCTTGAACTTTGAAAACTAATCTTGTCATTCTTGATGAAATTATGCGAATCTAATTGATTATTGATGTAATTACTTCAAATGAGTAATGTGGCGACACTACTACTAGTAGTAGTAATAGTACTACTAGTAGTGGCAGCCAGTATTAGTGCTAGTGGTTATTACACAGCTGTAACATAAAGTTTTTGATTGTACTCACTAAATAGAGTGATGAATTTGATAACTTCACATTTATTATATATAACAGGGTTAATTGTTACTCAACCGTGAAGATTGGAAACGTACCGCTTACATTTCACCTCCTGCCAGGAGCCTTTCTCAAAGCTAACTGATGATTATTAGTTTTGACCACCAGATGGTGTGGTGGTCAATAGCTTAGTCCACACGTGACTGAGCCTGTATCCCCCCTCGTTCCGGTTGATGTTCGGGGTCTTGCGGATCCAGATGGCCTCCTTAATCCAACGCCTGATTTTGAGTGGCTTGCGATCGATGATCTTCGAATTCTCCCAATCGATGGTGTTATTGTCCAATGAGTGAATTGAGGCTTAAGGCGCGTTCACATGGACGTTTTTCGCCCGAGCCTAATGAGGCCCGCGCCAAATTTGGCTCGAGTCGAGCGTTCACACGGACG
>NW_014577419.1:53324-63597 GCF_000485595.1 Priapulus caudatus
CACGCACGCACGCACGCACGCACGCACGCACGCACGCACACACAGATAGACATACACAAACTCCCTTTTTATCTCTTTCTCTCTCTCTCTCTCTCTCTCTCGCGCTTCTCTCCCTCTCTGTCTCCCTCTCTCTCTCTCTCCCTCTCTCTCTCAACAGAGATGACAACCATCTTTCTTTTGCCCCACAGAGTTAGGACTTCTCTGTCTCTCTCTCTCTCTCTCTCTCTCTCTCTCTCTCTCTCTCTCTCTCTCTCTCTCTCAACACAAGAAAACCTCTCTTCTCTTGCCCCACAGAGCAGGCCCTCTCGCCACCTTTCTTAATACAGAGATGACAACCCTCCTACTATCTACTGATCTTCCTGGCTTCTTCTTCTCTCCCACAGATCTGGGACTTCACTCTCGACACAGCGGACGAGGAGGCTGAGGAAGATGACGACGACGATGACGCCAGCAGCTTCGCGAGCTCCCTCGACGACGACGACGGCGACGGCGGCGGGGGGCGGGACGACGTTGACGGGCGCGACAGTCCGCCGGCGGACGACGCGCGGCAGTTCTACGCAGAGGTGCTGGACAGCCTGCAGCGCGGCGTCGACGAGGACGTGCGCGCCGACAACCTCGTGCTCGAGGTCAACTCGTCCAAGTACGCCTACAACGTGACGATGCGCGAGCTCAACACGCTGGTGACGCGCGCCGTGCTCGAGATGCCGCACATACGCGCGGGCGGCGACGACGACGCCGCCGCGCTCACGCCGCCGCAGCTGATGTTACAGGTAGGTGGCGCTGATGGTGTGGCGGGGTGAGGGGGGGGGAGACCATGCACCTACGCGCGGGCGACGACGACGCCGCCGCCGCGCTCACGCCGCCGCAGCTGATGCTACAGGTAGGTGACACCCGCACGTGGAGAGATCAGGTGGGGTGGGTGGGAAGTAGGGGGG
Source organism: Priapulus caudatus (assembly GCF_000485595.1). NCBI lineage: Eukaryota > Metazoa > Priapulida > Priapulimorpha > Priapulimorphida > Priapulidae > Priapulus > Priapulus caudatus. Next base: position 54,260 of record NW_014577419.1, read on the forward strand.
CAGGTGAGGAATGGGGGTGGCTGGGAAGTAGGGGACAGGGCAGACATGGTGTGGTAGTGATTTATGCGTGGATCTTTCCGTAAAATGAATTTTAGATCCTCGATCTAGCAACGACATTTCTTGTACGAGTAAAAAGTAATGTCTGTTTTCCATGCTTTGATGGCAATGACTGCAGAGCTGAGGTAGAGTGGTACACTAGTGAGGGTTTTTTGTATGGGTTGTCTGTTTCAGCTGAAGCCACTGCTAGTGAAATTCGCTCCAATTCTCAGCAATTATTTTAAGAGTGCCGATTCACAACTTGATTGCCTGAACGCGCTAGAGGTGAGTTAATCACACACCCAACCCGACACTGAATCCACTACTTTGTTCTACAAGTGTTTCTACTTCTATTAGATTTTGTTGGAAGGTAAAAAGAAACTTAGAACTAAAACCAGTATGAAATATGTTATAGGATGAAGTAATGGAATCGGAGATAAATTTTTCAAGTTTAAATGTAAAGTCTGAAGTGACTATTCATATAAAACATATTAAAGGCACTATGGTAAGGCTTGCATTGTAATCTCAGTTATTCACAGTCTTACAGTAGTTGGTTTTTATTCGGTCAACATCTTCTGCTGGTCCTCTGCTGAATTATTTCTACTGATTGACCTATAATGACCTCTCGTCTGGTGACCTGGTAGCTGTTGTTCAGCGACGTGTGCATTTGACGCGTTGCAGGAGTATAGCCTGGGCTGCAGCAGTACGGCAGCAGTGCTGGCCAAGGTACTGCACTATCTCTACAACGAGGAGATCCTAGGTGAGCAGGTGATCATGCAGTGGTACACGAAATGCCAGCATGCCGACCTGAAGTCACAGGTAAGATATGAGCAGAGCTGAATGGGGAATAGCTGAACAATACTGAGTAAGATAGGAGATGGAGCACGAAGCCGGCCTGGGATAGTTCCACATTATCTGTCGGCACAATTCGGCGCAACAAAAGCAATACCAGTGTCCGTGAGTGTAAATAAACAAGGTCTTCTATCTTCTTCAGATTCCGTGTTCTGACTGCCTTCACCGTATTAAAGATTCTGTCATTCCTTACGTTGTTGGGTGTTTTCCTCACTAATCTTTCGGTCGGCATTTACAAATAATCTTTTTCACCCGAATCTATGTGTTAATTTAATGTGCGGGTAACACGGAAACTTAGATGCGTGGCTTCCTCTGACGCAGCGGGTTTCCATTGCGGGTTTTAGGTGCAGCCATTCATCACGTGGCTTCAGGAGGCTGAGGAAGAATCGGGATCGGACGAGGAATCGGAATGATGCAAGCGACGTGCGATCTTACCTCGCCGATGCATTTATTATTGTATTACACAATGTTTTGTTGTATAAACCAGCTTATAAAAACAAGGGGGATTTTTTTAGTGCAGGGTGATTATCAGAGGGTATCATTCGGAAGGGAATAGGGAATCTCAGATGCGACTGTGTCTGTACGTGCGGTGTTTGGTAAAATTGTAAATCAAGATGAAAAAAACACTAATAAAACATGACAAGTGAACAACAACAAGGAATGCTGGTGTTTCTCTTCCTTCACATATATTAATCACTATCTTATATTTCCTAAAGTAAAATCTAAGATTCTTGCACGCGCATTATCGCTCATGATACCATGTGTCAAATAAATACCGCCGTCGGCGCCCCCTACGGCTCACAGTGCATGTGACAATAGAACGTCTCTCGCGATCAGCTGCTTGGGGATTAACACAGTCAAACTGTTTTGATCATGACTCACCGAGGCGGGCGCGGCGCAGCAACAAGAACAGCACAGCAATACGCGACTTTGTCGCTATTCCGTACCTCCACGAGGAAAATGTGATGCTGCGTTTGTGATGCCGCTGCTGCTACTACTGCTGCTGCTGCTGCTGCTGCTGCTGCTACTGCTACTACTGCTGCTGCTGTTGCTGCTGCTGCTGCTACTACTGCTGCTTCTGCTGCTGCTGCTGTTGCTGCTGCCACTACTGTTGCTGCTACTGCTGCTGCCGCTGCTGCTACTGCTGATGCTGTTACTACTGCTGCTGCTGCAAACCCACAGATCACTCTCCCAAAAGAACTGTCAAACAACTGCCTACCATGTTCTACCTCGACTTCTATATATGTTGTGGACACGGCTGCACCCGAGTAGGTAAGACGCGTTGCCAATGTCCGCCAGCAACGCTAACTGTCTAGCCCCTCTTCTACTCACTATGCAACATGACATCTCGCTACCGGTGGCTTCACCTGGTGGCGAGCGTACAAACCGACATACTGCACTAATAATCGGTGTAGTGCTACTGCTGAAGCTGGGTTTACAGTACCGACTTTACGTTGTCAATTTGTCCGTATGAAGTCGGTAGCGTACACCCAGCTTCATACCTGAAATGAAAGGCAAGAGACGTGCAAGAGTCTACGCAGAATGGGAATTCTACCGGGACTGCCGATCGGTAGACGCCCACAGTACGGCGTCCGTCCACGCTAGCAGCCAGGGCCGCAATTAAAAAAATCTTTGTTTGCCCTCGCCCGACCCAGGCTGAAAGGTTTGGGTAGGTAGGTCAGCTTCTTTTTTTTGAGGGGGGTATTTTTACAAATTCCGCATGGTGTCTACATGCTCGGGTGTGCTTGTGTGGAGATACCCTTTATGTTGAATGTTTGTTTTGCTTGGTACATATAATGTATTGCCTACAGATTTATATTTGTAAAAAAAAAGAATGGGAAAGATAAGTACTTTTTTTTGAGTCGGGCCCCATTTTGGCGGGTCGGTCGGGTGAGGGTAAACAAACAATATTTTTATTATGGCCTAGACGTGGCCGTCCCTACTGAGCAGTAGAGGCTGGAAACGTGCGAGTGTGATCGACAGTGATGGGCCAACGTTTCACTTTAACCCCCCCCCCTCACACAATTTAACCACGACCTATCATGTGAATCATAGTGAATGAGCGGGGGGGGGGGGAGTCTACCCCCAATATTTTTTACACCTCAGATCAGACGTGGCACACACGCGCTACACGATAGGCATAGTTTGATTTCGATAGCGTGCGCATGCGACGTCTGGGCTGTATCCTGCTCACAAAGATAAACATCAGTCTAGTGGTATGACTCGTACTGTGAAGGGACATGAAAGGGTATAAATATATATTATATATCATCATCAAACCAGCATATCAGATCCGCGTGGGGGAACACGGTAGAGCTGTGCCCTGTAGAGGCTGTCCTGGCCTCTTCTTCACACACATATATATTATCAGGAGTCTATCAATATTGATAGACTCCTGATATTATATACATATATGTGTATATAATATAATATATATATATATTATACATATATATTTATATCCTTTCACGCCTTCGACACTTTCAAACCTAATGAGAGATATATTCTTCTCACTTCCTTGCTACACCACTAGTCTAGGAATGCACGCGCGCATTGTTACCATCGCGTACAATTCACGAATCTGTTCATATCGACGACCCATCGACCGCAACGTTGTTTTAGCCACCATTCTTTGCGCTTCTGTAATGTAACTTCTGGGATGTAACTCCCTCCACTCCTGAACGAATAAAGGGTTGTAAGAGACCGTTTAAAAACATCCTAATGGTGTGCGTGGGGGAGAATGATTAGTAACTTGATAATAGATAACACTCCTTTCCTCTCACACTGTATACACATGCACGCAGGCGCACACAATATATATCTAGGCATAAGGCAATATATATATATATATATATATATATATATACACACAATACCAAGGGTGAACAATCTACAAGAGATACATGTCGTAGATTCGTCCCTGGTATAAATATATGTATATACTAACAACACACGGATGGATGGATGACCACCCTAGCTATGTATACCTATCTCTACGTTGCACTCGCTTCGTTAGTCACTCAGGCATTGTCGCCATGGCAACCATGGATAATTCACCGTGGCAGCCATTGTCTGATCGGCGCCGGCTCAACGCACCAGGCGGCGCCACCCGTTGCGACCCGATTCTGAGATTGAATGTTCACGTGTTTGCGATGCAGGCGCCACCTGGGACCGGTGCCGACGACGATAAATGAAGCAACTCTACAAGCGAAACGAACCACATCGATTTGGCAACGGGTTAATATTGGTTACGCCACACGGAACGGGTGAAACGCGCTGGCGAGCCAACGGCACCTGCGACCGCCGTGGCGCCATCTGCGCTCCCGCGAACGCCCCCGCGCATTTCGTCCGTGCCAAAAACAAAAATTCTGCACCAAGAAATAACTATTAACATCTCGATATACATGGCGCTACTATCACACGTTAGTCAAGTAAACCAGGAATCAAAAACCTGCGTCAGACACAGAACTACTGGTACTGGCTCGAGCGTTCGCTATCAGTATTGTTCGACAACAACAGGGACTATCTAGCTCGCTGAAAGGAAGATCACGCACGTAGATAGAACCAACCATTATAATAAATTACGTGACAACCAGGAGGTCACGACGAGGTCAGTTTTGATTCATTTTACAGTCCTTTCTCCTCTCTTCGCTTCTCACCCATACTCCCCTACTTCACTTATCCATCCTTCTCACTACCTCCCCCTGCCTGTCCACTGCTCCCTATCCCCCTTCCCTTCTCCTCACTTCCTTCCTTCCTATTCCCCTTCCCTTCACTTCCACTTCTTTACTTTCCCCCTTCACCCTTCTTCTTCATTCTCCCCGCTCGCCCTCCCCTCTACTTCCTAGCGTTCTCAGACTCTGCCTTGCTCAGTGCTATCGCTAGCTCTAGATCCTGCTGCTCCTGTAGAGCGCGCTGCTTGCGCTTGTCCTCCTCCAGGTGGCGACTCTCCGACGTTGCCCACGCGAGCTGGTCGTCTTCCGACATCCCCCTCGCCGACGCCAGCTTCTCCTTCTTCTCCTTCTCCTTCTCCTTCTTCAGCGAGCTGCGAGACTTAAACCCGAACATGTGCGACTTCTTCCCGCTGGACGTCGTGGACGTCGCCGTGGCGACCGCCGCGCGCTCGGTCGTCTTGGGCGGCGACGACGGCGGCGGCACGAACGCTGCCTCAAAGTCCGCGCCGCCCCGCCGCCCCACGCGCATTGCCAAGTTCCTCGCTTTTTGCAACCAGAGTCGAATTCGGCAGCGAGTCGGCAAAGGTTCGCGACACGCTGCCGCGCCCGATGTCCGCAAACGGGCGCTGCCGCCGAACGCGAGTCGGCAGGGGGCGCGACGCGCAGCCGCGGAGGCGGCGCCGCCCCACGGGTCAGCGGGGTCGCCGCAGGCCGTGACGTTTGGCACCTTTGAAACTGGCGCTCTGCTCGGCGGCCGCGTGGCGCCGAACGCCGGCGCTAGGTGCGCGGAACGCGGCCGGCGCATCGGCGACTCTCGGCCGCGGCAGGGGGCGGCCGGCGATTCCGACCTCGCGTTAGTCGGGTCGCGGCGGAGGCCACGGGCCGACTTTAGATCGCGCGGCGCGCGGCCGACTTGATCGGGGCGGCAGCGGTGCCGGCTCGGCGCCGCCGCTCTCTTTCTGATGCGCGATATTACAGTATGCGGGTCGCGCCAAGGGCTTGCGTGTCGAACCCCCACGGCAAGGGGACGGTTCCGCCTGCCCGTGGTCCTGTGTGGGCACGCGATCCCCCTCCTCCTCCTCTCCCCCTCTCCTCCTCTCCTCCTGCTGCGGTCCGCCCCCGCCTTCGACCGCAAACGGCATCGGAGTCGAACGTGGAAGATGGCGTCGCGTTGGCGAATGGGTCGGCCGCCTCGAACGGGTCGGACGCGAGCGCGGCGTCGCCCGCCATCGTGTCCCTGAAGGGGTCGCCACCGAACGCTTCGGCGGCGGCGGCGACGTCGTGGTTCGTGAAGGGGTCGTCGCCCTTGAATGGGTCGGCTTCTGCGAACGCTTCGTCGTCGCCGCCGGCAACCAGATCCGGCATCTTGCTCGCGCCGAACGCCTCGTGGTCGGGTCCGTTGGTGAGCGAGGGCGCCAGCTGCTGCTGCACGCTCGGACTCAGCCTGTAGGTGGCGCTGAGGTCTGCGTCGTCGACGCCCGTGACGTCACCTGTGTGCGCGGATGGAACGTTATTTTTTTCGTACAACGTCATCTTAGAATCTTGTTCGTGTTGTTCCGTGTAGACTACGATCTACCTAGCAATTAATTTTTTAGCTAATGACAACACACTAGAATAAAATATAATGCCGGTGATGTTGGATTGCTAACCCCAACTTCTTATGACTGTTAAAAGCAAGGGGCCCGTTGTCAGAAACAAAATTAGCGGCCCCTAGGATGATAACTAGTGGCCACTGCTGATAACCACCCATTATAGCAGGGGTTCTTAACGTGTGGGGTCCACGGATGGGCTTCAGGGGACCCGTGAACCAGGCGCATAAAAATAACCGTGTTTATGTGCTAATGTGCATTTTTCCGGAGGAGGGGTCTCCGTAGCTTTCACCAGATTCTCAAAGGGGTCCATAACTCAAAAAAGAAGCACTGCACTTTAGCTACCAACACACTACCCCCATGAATTCCCCCCCCCATTCATCGCTAGCTGTCAGCAGATAGTGGGTAGTTCCAGTAGTAGCTAGTGGTAACTTGAGACTCACTCGAGGCGAGGCAAGAGTCGAGACGTCTCATGACTGCCTCGATGTCGTCTCGCATCGTCTCCGTCGACTTAACCTGCTCTCTCAGCTTGCTCATTGTCGTCTGCGTCTGCTGCAACGCCAACCCAACCCTGCGGACAGAAAAGCAACCTGTAAATATTTCCGCAGCAGAAACTCCGCGAAAGTGAATCTTAATAGTAATCAAAATGAAATAATAAATAAAATCCTAAATTCATCACGCCCGAAAACGAACGACTCACACCTATAAGTTTGGTCTATATAAATTTAAATGTAAGCGAGAATGCACGCACACACGCGTGCGCACGTACGCAAAATGCGCATGTGCCTGCATGCATGAAAGAGTGTGTGGGCGTGCATGCGTGAAAGTCTGCGTGGGCGTGTACTGCAAAGACATGTGCATGCAGATCTACGAGTGAAGGTGACGATACTTGTCTAGTTCGGTGGCGGCGACGTCTGCGTCCGTCTGCAGTGTGTGCTCGTCGCGACGTAGCGCCGTCAGCTCCACCCGTGACTCCGCTAGCTGCTCCGCCTGCCCCTTCACATCGTCCACCTACCACACAGCATGATTACACACGTGTATGAGGGTCGTCGTCGGGGTCATGGTTAGGGTCAGTCATGGTTAGGGTCAGGGACACACGCACATGAGGGTCGTCGTCGGGGTCATGGTTAAGGTCAGGGACACGCGCACATGAGGGTCGTCGTCAAGGTCATGGTCAGGGTCAGGGACACACGCACATGAAGGTCGTCGTCAGGGTCATGGTTAGGGTCAGGGACACACGCACATGAGTGTCGTCGTCGAGGTCATGGTTAGGGTCAGGGACACACGCACATGAGGGTCGTCGTCGGGGTCATGGTTAGGGTCAGGAACACACGCACATGAGGGTCATCGTCAGGGTCATGGTTAGGGTCAGGGGCACACGCCCACGAGGGTCGTCGTCAGGGTCATGGTTAGGGTCAGGGACACACGCACATGAGGGTCGTCGTCGGGGTCATGGTTAGGGTCAGGGACACACGCACATGAAGGTCGTCATCAGGGTTATGGTTAGGGTCAGGGGCACACGCACATGAGGGTCGTTGTCGGGGTCATGGTTAGGGTCAGGGACACACGCACATGAAGGTCGTCATCAGGGTCATGGTTAGGGTCAGGGACACACGCACATGAAGGTCGTCATCAGGGTCATGGTTAGGGTCAGGGGCACACGCACATGAGGGTCGTCGTCGGGGTCATTATTAGGGTCAGGGACACATGCACATGAGGGTCGTCGTCAGGGTCATGGTTAGGGTCAGGGACACATGCACATGAGGGTCGTCGTCGGGGTCATGGTTAGGGTCAGAGACACACGCCCATGAGGGTCGTCGTCAGGGTCATGGTCAGGGTCAGGGACACACGCACATGAGGGTCGTCATCGGGGTTATGGTTAGGGTGTGGGTTAGGGCCAGGGTTATGGTCAGGTTAGGATAAGGGCTTGGGTAAGGGTAAAGGTAAGGGTTAGTATTAGGGTTAGGGTGAGGGTTAGGGTCAGGGTTATGGTAAGGTTAGGATAAGGGTTTGGGTAAGGGTCAGGGTCATGGTTCAGGTCAGGGTTATGGTTAGGGTCAGGGTTATGGTAAGGGTCAGGGTTTGGGTCAGGATTGTGGTTAGGGTCAGGGTTATGGTTAGGGTCAATGTTAGGGCCAGGATTATGGTAAGGTTAGGATAAGGGTTTGGGTAAGGGTAAAGGTAAGGGTTAGTAGTAGGATAAGAGTGATGGTTAGGTTCAGGGTTATGATAAGGTTAGAATAAGGGTTTGGGTAAGAGTAAAGGTAAGGGTCAGCATTATGGTTCAGGTCAGGGTTATGGTTAGGGTCAGGGTTATGATAAGGTTATAATAAGGGTTTGGGTAAGGGTAAAGGTAACGGTTAGAGTTAGTAGTAGGGTAAGGGTGAGAGTTAGGTTCAGAGTTATGATTCATAATAGGCATAGGGTCAGGGTTAGGGTAATAGTTAAGCTTAGGGTCAGCGTTCGGGTTAGGGCTAGGGTAAGGGTAAGTGTAATGGTTAGGGTAAGGGTTAGAATAAGGCCAAGAGTTCCGTCAGGGTTAGGGTTAGGTAGAGAAAATGTAAATTTTACGGTCGTTAACATTTCTCAGCTTTACACAGCTAAAACCTGATGAAGACCATAAACGAGTAAACACTAGTTGTTCACTTCTAACGTTACAGCGCACTGGCAACGAGTGACAGGCTGATTGAGCCGGCGTGGAGTGGACCTATGTCCTGTAGCGATGGTGCAGGCGTCCTCTCGACACACGTCAAGTATCACACGTTAGATCAGCTGAGCGGGGTAGTAGCATGTCGTACCTGCGTGGCCAGCTGCTGTTTCACATCTCTTATTGCTTTTGCCTCTTCATCACATTTCTGCTTCAAATCTTGAACAGTATTGTCTAGTTTCGTCCTGCCAAACCATTTGGGTAACAATTCAGTACATTACAACCAGGCATCACTATCACGAATAATGTCTACTTCTTCCTTCTTTCTCACTAAAGCCGTAATATATATATATATCATCAATCACAACAAACCTCTACCTGGATGACAGAAAAAGAAGCCATATGTTTCCAGCTACGTCACTTGAGAACACAAACGGTGCGCAAACATTTTAGGTTCTCTACAATAATAATTTAATACAATCAAAGTATAGAGACTTCACATAAAACTTTTGGCACCGCATTTCGCTTGCTATTCCATCG
>NW_014577419.1:64207-72015 GCF_000485595.1 Priapulus caudatus
CAACATCACACTGCCGTGGGCCCCCCTGCCCCCACCCCCAGCAACATCACACTGCCGTGGGGCCCCCTGCCTCCACCCCCAGCAACATCACACTGCCGTGGGGCCCCCTGCCTCTACCCCCAGCAACAGCACACTGCCGTGGGGCCCCCTGCCTCCACCCCCAGCGACATTACACTGCCGTGGGGCTCCCTGCCTCCACCCCCAGCGACATCACACTGCCGTGGGGCCCCCTGCCTCCACCCCCAGCGACATTACACTGCAACAATGCCCCCTTACCTCTGTAGGTCAAGTTCATCGAGTCGTTTCTGCGCCTCTCCCTTCTGGTTCTCAAGCTGAGTGGCAGTGACCGACAGCGTGTCCAGCTCACTCTGTAGGGACTTCATCTCTCCCGTCCGGATCCTAATGTCCGCCTGCATCCAACAAGCGCATGCAAGAGATACGGGTCAGCGAGCACGCAGCATCCTCACACCGCTCACACAGACAGCCACCCGCACACGCAGCATCCTCACACCGCTCACACAGACACCCGCACACGCAGCATCCACACACCGCTCACATAGACAGCCACCCGCACACGCAGCATCCTAACACCGCTCACATAGACAGACACCCGTACAGACACCCGCACACGCAGCATCCACACACCGCTCACATAGACAGCCACCCGCACACGCAGCATCCTAACACCGCTCACATAGACAGACACCCGCACACGCAGCATCCACACACCGCTCACATAGACAGCCACCCGCACACGCAGCATCCTCACACCGCTCACACAGACAGCCACCCGCACACGCAGGATCCTCACACCGCTCACATAGAGACCATATAAGGCCATAATAAAAATATTGTTTGTTTGCCCTCACCCGACAGACCCGCCAAAAAGGGGCTGACTCAAACAATTTTATTGATCTTTTTTCTTCCTTTTTTTAAACAAATTGTATCACTGAACATTATATAAATCTGTAGGCAATACATTATATGTACGAAGCAAAACAAACATTAAACATAAAAGGTATCTCAACACAAGCACACCCGAGCATGTAGATACCATGCTGAATTTGTAAAAAAAAAACCACCCTCAAAACAAACAAAAAAATCCCAACCTACCTACCCAAACTTTTCAGCCTGGGCCGGGTGAGGGCAAACAAATATTTTTTTAATTGTGGCCTCACATAGAGACCATAAACATTTGAGAAGTTTTGACGTGATGAGAGATAGACCAGCTGTCGAAACTGTTGCTAATCGTCAATTAAACATATTCATCTGGAAATTTTTTCTCACTAATTTCAACAAACGATTCAACGCACCTGCGTCTGTGTGATGTCCTGCTCGTACACTAGCTTCTCCTTTGCTAGTTCCTCCAGCTCCCGCGCAATCACGTCGATCTCCTTCGCTATGGCTGCATCGCCTACCATCCCCGCTTCCTACGCAGACAGACAAACACACATTCACACGCGATTCCCGCAAAGCATTCCACGACAAGATTAATCCAGAGCACTCAGCCATTCCCCCCCCCCAGCCCCCACGAAGAACCAAGATCAATAACGCGATTTATTTCTTCGCGGAGTATAAGCCGTGCAAATGGCCGATCTGCTGTAATTTACTCTATACTTCCACTGCATTATATTTTCATATCTAGAAATATCGCTTATATAGTATATTATATTATATTATTATTATTATTATATTATATATATTAGCACGCCTCCTTACAGATCCCTGTATTTTAAATATTAGTAGGTAAAACATCCCCTATGCTACAAATAACATGACGAAATTTCTGCTAATACCCCCATACTGCGCATATTGCACATGGGTACCGCAAGGATCCGTCCTTGGACCTATTCTATTCAATATCTTTAGAAATGACATCTTCATAATCAATGCACCCGGATATTGCTAATTACGCAGACGACAACACATTTTAAAATATATAGCAATAACTTGAACACACTCATCATTACATGACTAACATGAGGCTCATCCCGCCTAACAAAGTAGTTTAATAAAAAACGCAGCGCGAAATTAGCACTATTTTGCTGGCGGCCGGCAGTTCATTACCTTTCCTCCCCCTCCCCTCCTGTTTCTCACCCATGTACATCAACCCTCCTCCCCCTCCCCTCCTCATTCCTCACCCATTATATCAACCCTTTCCTCCCCTCCCCCCTCCCCACTCACGCGCGACGTCTCACTCACTCTGCACGCGCAGCGAGGGCGGCACCATCTCGGGCGACAGCTGCGCGCGGGCGGCTCCACGCCCTGCTACGCGCCCTCTCCACAAGGTACAGCGCGAGCGCGAACTGCTCGGCGTTCAGCCGCCAACCGCGGCGTTGACGTCGCACAGACGACCACACGGCGCGAGCGTCGGCCTGCCGAGGCGCGACGCGACGAAACGACGGACGCGCCGTCCCGCGCCGGTCACGTAGCCGCACGACTTCCACCGTCGAGCCGGCGGCCGAAACTCGCGTCGGTACTTCACACGCTGGCCGCACGCCGTCACGACCCAGCGCCGCCGCGCCTGGGGCTGCTGCGGGCTCAGTCGCACGCGAGGTGGCGCCACCGATCGACGCGTTCCGCTGACGGCGGCACGGAGCGGTCGGTAGAGTTGGCGGCAATCGCTCGGCTGTCGGCGGCGGCGCGCACGGAGGTACATGGCGACGGGCAATCGTCTCGATCCGCGGCAAGCCGTCGCCGCGTCGATGTCCGACATCTCCCAGATGGCGCCGGCGTTTTCGCACGGGCGGCGTGACTCGTCACTCGCGCCGCTTCGCCTTGTCGCGCCGACAGCAGAGCGCGGCGCGTCTGGGGCCGAGAGCGTCGAACATCTGCTGCCATCGCGCGCGGTCGGCCGCGGCGATCGCCCAGCCGTCGTGCTGCTGCTGCAGGTAGTCGCCAAGAGAGGGCGCCGCGATCGTGTTGTCACGGATGTTGAGGAGGCTGACCTCCTTGCCGTTCTGCGCGAGCGCAACGAGCTTCATCGCCGTGAAGAAGCACTCCTTGTCGAGGAAACCTGTGTGTTTAGAATAAACTATCGTTGTCACTGACAAATCGATTGTTACCGAGTATATGCCCGACAACGCCGAATTCGACGTTACACATGCAATGTGAAACTACCCAGGCTTGTCCAGGCAGCCTGCAGCATCGAGAGAGAAGCAATGAAGCTACACAGGTTTGTCCAGGCAGCCTGCAGCATGGAGACAGAAGCAATGAAGCTACACAGGTTTCTCCAGGAAGCCTGCTGCATGGAGGGAGAACCAATGAAGCTACACAGGTTTGTCCAGGCAGCCTGCAGTATGGAGGGAGAAGCAATGAAGCTACACAGGTTTGTCCAGGCAGCCTGTAGCATGGAGGGAGAAGCAATGAAGCTACACAGGTTTGTCCAGGCAGCCTGCAGCATGGAGGGAGAAGCAATGAAGCTACGCAGGTTTCTCCAGGCAGCCTGCAGCAAGGAGGGAGAACCAATGAAGCTACCCAGGTTTCTCCAGGAAGCCTGCTGCATGGAGGGAGAAGCAATGAAGCTACACAGGTTTGTCCAGGCAGCCTGCAGTATGGCGGGAGAAGCAATAAAGTTACCCAGGCTTGTCCAAGGAGCCTGCAGCATGAAGGATATTGGGGAGACAAAAGATAGTTTACTCAATGCAGGCCCAATCCTAGCCCTTTGACTATAATGATTCCGGCCCTAACCTAATCTTTTAACAATAACTCTAGCCCTAACCCTAATACCAACAGGGCCGTAGCCTGCGGGGTGCAAGGGGGGCAGCTGCCCCCACCTAGATTTTGGACCAAAATTAAATTGACCCCGAGAAAGATAAAAGAAGACTAAAATAGAATTGTCCTAGTCAGAATGAAGGCTGTACATGTACTCAAAAGTGCCTCAAATACAATCTCCTGCGATCTACATTTTCAAAATTTTCTGTGATAGGACCCCCAAACCCCCCACCTGTTTCTCACCCCCTCCTTGAAATCCTACTACAATTGACCTACCCTTGGCTCCTCTGTCCGACAGATCCCAGATCTTGCCGAGAACGCTGTCAGAGAGCTTGGATTTCTTGAGTATGTTGGCGGCGTCGAGCGCTCCGACGCTACCGCTGCCTGCAGCGTCGGCGAGGCTCCACAGCGCCTCGTAGACGTTGTGGCGGTGGCCCGAGATAGCCGAGAGCGACGGTGGGGAGCAAGCCATGACGACGACGTTCAGCTACGACCCTGAAACCACACGTACGCCGGTCGTCATCCCGCGTCGGCGCATACTTTACAACTCGATCGCGCCTCTTAATGTTTAGATTTTGAATAGATATGAGCATCAGGATTTTGAGCAGGAAGTATAGAGCCAGGAGGATCTCATACAAGGGATTGCTATGGCTACAAGGGGGCTTAGATTGAATAGCAAGGAATAATTTATTTAAACGTCAACTTCTGTATCAGCGTATATCTAGTTGTTATACTTATACTTATAGGACTCTACTGTAACAATAGTATTGTCAAAACGTCAATAGCGCTGAGTCGCCGACCGACTGCACTGTACTGTGTACATCATTATTATTTATGAATCTGATTATTGAACACGAGCCGTCTACACTGTCTTGCGCTGCCTGCAACTGCAAGTCAAGTGCAAGTTCAAGTTGCAGCCCTCACTCCACCATTTAATTTTCGTTGTTGATTGTTTTTATATCTCATCAATCGATTAACCACAATTATTAGTTTTGCCTTTTTCAATTAAACGGATGACAAGTGACTTGCTGGTCACTGACTACTGTCCACGGTCCGGTGTCCACGGTTCGTTGGCCACCCATGACCCACCCCAGGCAGGGTCACCGACTCCGGTCACGGGGGAGGCGGGACCGGTAGATTACGATCAACCATGAAAACGTCATACAACCTAGCCGCGAAAATAGTATCGTCTACTAAATCGCACGCGCTGCGACGCTAACTAAATGTAGTACGTGTATTCACCATCAAAAGTTCGGACTCTCGAATTTTTCACTTTGAAAATCAAAACTGCATCGATCGGAGTTGCTCGACTTCCATACTTGCACTTTAGCGCCGCCACATCGGGGCGAAGCGATGATCACTTGTTTATTTATGGAAGGCAGTTGCTGGAGACGATTGTAGACGAATTTTATAACCATAACTGTGCCGTAACAGACACGTTTGTATACCTAGCAAATGTCTTTATTCGCTTAAAATAATTATCAGTGAATATTGCGGTAAATAAATGACGAATCGGTACGTATTCTTGCGATTTGCGGTTGCGTTTCCAAGTAAAGTAGGGCCTAGCGTCTAAATTCTAGTTCACTGTTTTAGCTAAGTTAGTTATAATATAAACCGACCAGGCTCTCCGACTAGTTACACGGCGTTCGCCTAGTCGCCACGTCCGACTAGTTCGCCACGTAGTGTTAAGCGAGATGGGAACTTGTGGCTAGTTAGAATAGTACTATTACTATTACTATTAGTATTAGTAGTATTTTAGTACGCTTCAATGTGTGTTTGTGTTTATCTTACTAGTACAAGTTAGTTTATGTCATTTCACGCCCTAATTTATTAAATTAATAAACCCTGTCCGTAGTAGACATTGAAGCTCTGCACAAAAAAGCGAAGACATTACAATTCTCCTCTCTTGTAATTTATTTGTAACAACACCCGTGGCATTGCACAAGTAAAACGCATGCACGTACCCCCCCCCCCCCCACATACAGATATACGCACAAACTCACACCCGCGCGCGCGCAAACACCTGCATATAAGATATAACAGTTTTATTTTTCGCTTACAACATAAAACAAGAATTAACAAGGCAAATAAGAAAACAATACCGCGAAGGGATGGCGAAAAGACCCGCATGTGTATGTCGTACCCAAACTTGGAATCTGCACAATCTCGAGATTGTGCAGCGATTGTGCTGCCCAAACTGCGGATTCCCTAGTTTGGCTGACCAATCTCAAAATTAGGCAAACTGAAAACAGTCGTTCATTCAACAACCGCTCATAGCGAGTGTGTGGTGTGCATGGTGCAAACTAAGAAGAGATTTATCTCATATTTATCCAATTATTTATTATAATAATTTAATATTTATACAAAGGTGCCAAACACATTGAGGAAAGAAGGTATACGACCTTATAGTTGTGATATAACATTTGAAATCCTAATAATCATATGTTTGTGCAACCTCTGTTTACCTCTGTTTGCCCAATCTCAAGATTGGTTGCCCAAACTGTGGATGCGCTGAAATTCCAAGTTTGTGCAAGATTCCAAGTTTGGGCACAACATATCCACACATGTGCACACATGCACTAAAACTCTTGACTTCTTTTGACATTATATCTCTAATGGGTAAAGTGCAATTTTGGCTTTTTTTATCCTGCTAATACTTGTCGGCGGATTCCGTCACATAAGACATAGTCACAAAGTTCTCTCGCTTACAGCACAACCGCCTGCTACGGTCGGCCAAGACGCAGGCCAGCCACCTAGCAACACGCGTGTTATGACTCTTCGCAGCATGGACTCGTCCACCACTGGAGGGCGCTCCCCGGCTGCCGCCGCCGCGTCGCAACTCTACTACATCTGCACTGCCTGCAGCAAGTGCCTCGAGACTGAGGCACTGTTCCTCCGTCACTCGCGCCGCGTTCACTGCAAGGTGCTGCACGTGTCAAAGGTCGAGGGACCCGGCGAGGACGACTCCCACGCCGTCGGTGACTGGCAGGTGGCGCTGCCGACGGCCGCGACGAGCCGCTGCATCCAGCAGGTGACCCGACTCCCCGGCGGAGGTCAGCAGAGTCGATTTCGGGAGATCGCCGCCTCGACTGCCGCCGCGCGGAAACAGTCGAGCCGTGGCGAGGTGAAGGGGGCGCCGGTGTCACCGCCCGCGTGCCGGTTCTTAGGGGGCGCCACCGAGGAAGATGCGGCGGTGGATAACGACCGCGTGGCGGTGGTGCAGCACGGAGCGTGGGTGAACGCAGTGCCTGCCGGGGGCGAGGGGTCTGGAAGCCGGGCCACGCGGTCGCTGGATGAGCAGGCGATACACAGCACCAGCCTGGAAGCGCACGGCGGCGGCGGCGCGGGCGAGGCGCACCCAGGGGGTGCCGCCGACTTCGTTCATCCGTCCGTCGCGCAGAACATCCAGGACATTCTCGACTGGAGCACGCAGACGGACGAGGTCGATCGAAAGTGCAACCAGCAGGGGGTGCTGCGGTCGGACGAGAGCGACGGCGCTGCCGGCCCGCTGTCGTCGAGCGCGGACACGTACCTCGACCGGATCGACGGTGGCGCCTCCGAGTGTGGCGCGGACCCGATGGAGGGCTGTGACGACGCCGACATAAAAGAGGTGTTCTCGGACAAAGCTAACCCAGAGGTTGTTCACCAGGTGCAGCGACTGTTCATGTCCGCCGATGACGGGCCGCGGGAGCAGTCGCTGGTCCCACTGCAGCATCCGAGTCCTCTGTCGCATGCTCAGCCTCCGCTGCGAGCTCAGAGCTGCGGGGGCGGCGGTCTGCGGGCAGGCGGCATGGTGGGCGAGGGGCCGTACAAGTGCAGCATATGTCAGAGCACGTACAAGTCGCACCTGCACCTGAAGATACACCTGGGCAAGGCGCACAAGGGCGTCGCGTGCCTGCGGCCGTACAAGTGCGGGCTGTGCAACGCGACCTTCTCGCGACGCACGTGCCTGAAGACACACCAGCGAGTACACACGGGCGAGCGGCCGTTCCCCTGCAGGTACATGCATATCTAGAGGGGCACTCTCTCTCTCTCTCTCTCTTCTCCTCTCCCTCTCTCTCTCTTCTCCTCTCCCTCTTCCCTCTCTATCTCCC